>NC_056747.1:687544879-687567379 GCF_019279795.1 Protopterus annectens | reverse complement strand
CAAAGGATATAATTTAATTATTATATATTATAATTTAATACAATCAGGAAGGTGACTCAAAGAAATGTTGCATGGTCCTAAAAATGTGTGCAAGGGGTCTATGATTTGAAAACAGCCCAAATGTAAACTTAATCTGCCACTGGCCAGATGCATTTGCTTTGAATGTGGGTTTCAATGCTGTTTCAATGAACGTGAATTTCAAAGTCACAGAAGTTTTAATGTTAAGTCTGTTTTCATTGTGACTGTATTGCTTTGTTTAGCAAACGTCTATCAGTGTTTGTGCTGGAAATTTTGAAATAAAAGTTTTAAATTAAATCCAAATATCTGTAATCATTGTAGAAGTAAAGTAGAAAGCAGTATGCACACTAAGAGTTTTGAACAGTGTTTATGGCAACTGGGGAGAAATAACCAAATAATGGGATACTGGAATGGCTGGGTTGGGGGGAGGCTGAGGGAGGGGGGTTGACCCAAATGTAATATATGCATACCACCACCTGTTTGTTTACAAAAAAAGCACTGTATATATATATATATATATATATATATATATATATATATATATATATATATAGTGATGATTGTACAATAGCTTATTTTTACTGTCTTCCCAAAATTCATAAAAATATGGCCAACCCTCCTGGCCACCCCATAGTATCAGCTTGTAATTATTTCACACATAAATTAGGACAGTTTTTGCATAAGTACCTGATATCTAGAGTACATAAATTGCCATCATATATTCAGGATGTGTTTGATTTTTTTTAGGTAAAATAGTAAATATAAAATGGGAGCATGAAATGTAATTTATTACAATAGATGTTGTGGGTTTATACACTGATATTCAGCATAAGTTTGGAGTAGAAGCATTGACTTATTATTTAGGAGAAAGTCCAGTATCATAGTATAGTATTGAGCTAGTTTATTTCTGTTTAATGAATATTTTTTTTTTTGAGTTTAAAGGAAAATTATATAAACAGATACAAGGAACAACCATGCAGTCACCTTTTGCCCCCATATATGCTAATCTATGTATGGGCTTATTAGAGGAGAAATATACACATGCGAGCACACACACACACACACACATGTATATATATATATTCACTTTAGAAAATTGAAAGCCCATAACAGTGAAATTCAAAATATTGAGACCAAAATCTTGAAAATTCAAAACACTGAAAACTCAAAACTTTAAATCCCATAACATTGAAAAAACATAGGAAAACAACATGTAAGCACAGAATTGTATGTTAGCCATTTTGTTCTGTGTAGTGAAATCTCGGAGTTGATATATTTAAGTATCAGGGGTGTGGGTGGCGCAGCACCACACATTGGGGGGGTGCAGGGTGGCTTCCTCCTGCTTATAGTTGGAGAAGTGTAATATGTTTTCTTTTTATTTGTTTCTGTATATACTTGTGCTGGCATATATTAAATGTTGGTTTCCTATGTATTTTCAATATTATGGGATTCAATGTTTTGAATTTTCAAGATTTTGGTCTCAGTGTTTTTTTCAATGTTATGGGCTTTAAATCTTCTAAAGTGATTTTATATATATATATATATAGATATACATAGATATATATATATGTATATATATATATACACACACACATATATATATATATATATGTGTGTGTGTATATATATATATACATATATATATATATATATATATATATATATATATATATGTAAATATATATATATATATATATATATATATGTGTATATATATATATATATGTATATATATATATATATATATATATATATATATATATATATATATATATATATATATATATATATATATATATATATATATATATATATATATATATATATATATATATATATGTACACTAATAATTTTTTTCAAGAAATATGTATTTAGTTATTATAGATACATTGATGACTTAATATTTATTTGTAAGGGGGGCCAGGAGTTTGTCTACCAGTTTATAGAGAGTTTAAATAGAAATGGGTTTGGGTTAAAGTCTGATGGATTAAAAATAGGAAAGAAGGTACCTTTTGGGATACTGTAGTAGACGGGTGTGAGAGGGATATAGTAAAACAAGAATTTACAGAAAGTTTGAAGATGGAAAGCAATACTTACATGGGCATAGTCGCCATCCCTCACATATATTAAAAGCCTTGCCCTATGGATAAGAAAGTGTTTGCTGAAGAACTTCAAAATACTATTAATATGTTGAGTAGGAGAGGTTATGAGAAAGAAAATCTATTTCAGAGTGTTAATAAACTTAAAAGGGAATGGGGGATGGCTAAAGTATAATTTGTTAGGAAGTGGTCTTGTCCAAGAAAGGATATATAGAGAACAAATGTTTTTTGTAACTACATTTAGTCTTTTTAGTGCAGAATTAGTAGAATTGGTGAATTTATATCGAGGTTTCCTGATTCAACATAGGGATTTTGCTCATGTGTTAGCTAAAAAATTGGGGGCTTCATATAAAAAGGGGAAGAAGTATTAGGGGATATGTTAGTACCTGGAAAATTTGTTTCACCAGCAGAAAAAGTAGCTAGGAATGTTAGGGACACAGGGACTGTTCCCTGTGGCAAATGTAGTTGCTGTAGGCATGTAGTCAAAAGTCTTTATAAAATTAATGGAAGAACGTGTGTAGCACAGGACAGATTTAGTTGTAAAACAGAAGGAGCTGTTTATGCATTAAAATACCTGTGTGAAACGTTTTACACATTGGAAAGTAAAAGAGCATTTAGAACACATTTGTTAGAGCATGTCAGGCATATAAAGAAAGGGGGATGCATATAAAAGTGCTGAAAGCAGGTAGGAGCGAGCTATGGCAACCTTAGCTGGAGGGGTTAAGAAGGTTTTTATTCTGTACAGTGACCCACATTTTTTATTGATGGTTTTGATCATTTGGTTTACATGAAGGTCAAATTTTAGGTTATTATCAGTTATTACTCCTAACAGTTTTGTAGAGGAGTCGGGGGTGATTATTGTGCCATCTTTTGCATTAATGGTGAAGGTAAACGGTGTGGACCATTGTGTTGGAGAGAATAACAGCATTTTAGTTTTTTTGGGATTTAGCAACAATCGCTGTTCAGAGATCCAGTTTCCTATAGTATTAAAGGTGGATTGGGTAACAGACCTTAATTCTGTGGGAGATGTAGCTGAGCAAATCAGGGTGGAATCATCAGCGTATTGGATACAGATGACATTCGGGATGACTGTATATAGGTTGTTTATAAAGATGGAAAACAGTAGGGGTCCTAATATGGAGCCTTGTGGCACTCCAAGGGTGTTAGGTAGTAGGATGGAGAGCTTGTTCTGCCAGAGAACAGCCTGCTGCCTCCCACTGAGGTAAGAATTAAACCACTGAATGGCACTGGAATTTAGACAGAAAGATTGCAGGGTGTGAATCAAAAGTTGGTGATCTTCCATGTCAAATGCCTTTGAAAGATCCAAGAAGAGGGTTGAGGATATTTGATTATTGTTACAATTATTAATGGTATTGGTAAACACTAGTAGAGCTGTGGTTGTGCTGTGGTATAGACGGAAGCCGTGCTGGGTATTGGCCATGAGGTGATTCTGAATTAAGTGGTGCATGAGTTGTTTGTGTATACATTTTTCCATAATCTTAGCTAGCGGAGAAAGTATAGCTATTGGTCTGTAGTTGGAGAATTCACTGGAAGAACCTCCTTTATGTAGTGGGATTACATAGGATGTTTTCCAGATGGTGGGAATTTTAGCCTCTGCTATGGTGCGGTTAATTAGTATAGATACTGGATAGGCTATGGCATCAGCTGATTTTTGAAGGTACTCAGCAGGGAGTTGATCAGCTGAGAGTGTGGTGGGTTTTAATTTTTTGAGCAAGGTACAGATAAGTGATGTGGATACTGGTTGGAAGCTGAATGAGAGTAGGTTTATAGGGGTGTTACTATCAGGACCAGGGCAGCTGGGAGGTAGTTGGCTAGCTATGGCTTGAATTGTCTCTGTAAAGAAATGGTTAAAACTGTCTGAGACATCCTCAGGGGGATTTATCAATGGTAGCGGTGGGGATAGGGGTAGACATTTTTCCAGGATGGAGTAGATTATTCAGACCTGCCTAGAACTTCTGAGGATTGTTCTGGTTTGCTGTCTGTAAATTACAGTAGTATTGTTTTTTGTCTTGTAAAATGGATTATTTTAGTCTCATTCCTAGCTTGCCTGTATTTAACATAATTGTATGGGTCTTTAGTGGAGCGCCATAGAGCCCAAATTTTTTCTGCTGGAAATTATTAGTCTAGATTCTTTAAACAGCTATGGGGCAGTTTTTGCCTTTGTTTTCTTAGAACAGGCAGGTGCATGCAAGTCAGGGATATCAAGAATCTATTGTTAAAGTATGCAACTGCCTCTTCTAAGGGAAGGTGTTTTAGCCTAGACCAGTTACAGGAGTTAAGTTCCTGTTGGAATTTGACAAGGTCAAAGTTTACTTTGTTTCTGACTTTCCTGAGTAAGGATTAATGAGGAATAATGACTTTTTGCTTAACTATATAAGTAAGAAGGTGATCACTCAGGTCATCAGGGAGGGTACCAGCAGTGTACATTTGGGGGTTACTATTTACAAGTACCCAGTCGAGTATGCTTTCTTTATGTTAGGGTTTACCTAGCCTGGTCAGGGTGGTTATGATTTGAGTAAATGCATGCAGGTAGATGTGGGTGGTAGGGGATTCTGAGGAGCAGGTGCCCCAGTCTATGTTAGTCACCAAGTAATAGGGTTTCTTGAGGGTAATGACATGAAATCCAGTGTAGGGTATCTTCGAGTGTGGCTATATTATTACCTGGAGGAATATACATACAGATAATGTTGATGCATTTACTTTTGTTAATTTGCAATTTAGTGGCCAGGATTTCTGAGTTATTAATTTGAGGTGGTTGATTAACATCTATGGTCACATTCAATGCAGATTTGTAGAGTATAGCTACCCCACCCCCCTTCCTGGAAGCACAGTCTAGCCTGTGAATGTTATACCCAGGTGGTAACACTTCATTGTCAGTTGTGGTAGGTTTTAACCAGGTCTCAGATATACAGAGAATCTCAGGGGAGTGGACAGCCAGGAGTGCATGCAGTTCATGTACCGTGTTACTGATGCTTCTAATATTGAGATGACAGGCCAGGAGAGAGTTGGTAGGTCTACTAGTTGTAGTTTTGTGGCTTAGGTGGCAGATAGAGGTGGATGGGCCAGGGTTGGGGTGAATGTCACCACCAAGTATAAGACTAGGACTATACTTAGTGATAAGCTTCAGGAGTTGGTTTGAAAGTTTGCAATATTGTTTGGCTCTAGAGCTTATGTGCCTGGGGTTTGCATGCTGAAAGAGTGAACAAGGCTTAGAGTTGGACCCATTTTGATTAGTATGGCTAAGGGTGGGATGTTTTACATCTGGTGTGATAGTATGGCCATTTGGATACTGATAATCAATAAGCATCTGGTTTTCATACAAGGTGATTGCATAAGTTGCCAGAAGTATGGGTATTAGAGAATAGTGTAACATTATGAGAGAAGGTGTGTATTAGTTAGGATCTGTTAATTGTATGGCACAACAGGAAGATCTGATGGTCACTTTAAAGGAAATAGAGAGAGTGGAGCAAGTATGCTAGTTGAAAGCTGATAGGATTATAAAACAGGATGGACAGAATAATGTAGGAGAAATCTGATAGGATGGTGTAACAGGGGAGTGGTTTAGTACCTATAAATGTAGAGACAGTGGGGGCGGGTAGAAATTGGGGGCAGGGAAGGGAGGGGAGCGGGGTGAGCCAGAGTGCAGCGAGGGTGAGTGGAGCTGGGCTAACACTGACTCAAAGTGTATTCCTAGGCTTTAGGCTTGCATTTGGTATGTAATATTACCTTAAGTTTATAGTTATGCTTTCTATTTTGTACTATACTTTGCATCAAAGTATAGACTTTGATAAGACTGTGTTTTGTAAACTAGCAGGGTATATAAGTTAGCTGTAGTTTATTGCCTTTGAATGTGATGTACAGGGCTATGTGGGAGAGGAGAGATTAAGTACAATATACATGGCTTTATATGAGGATATGTAATATCACAGAATGCTAGGGCAATTAGTGTAAATTGAATACTTGGAGGGAGCCAAATTGCTATGGGGCAGACTAAAGGTGCCTCTAGACCCAGGTCAGCAGTCTTCAGTACATAGGAGTTCAAAACAGTATTAGGTATTAACCTTAGACAATTGTAAGGCAGACTTCAGGACACTTGTTTGTGACTACAGTCACACAGGGTAACTTTGTTCAGGCAGGATATTCTTTTATTTAGACTGAGGGGGTCTGCCTAAAATCAAAAATATAGTAGGAGTAAGAACCTTTCTAGCACATGTAACAAGTCACCAAACAAGCAAGCATTTCATCATTCACTTCAACTATAAGGACTATGGTAATCAGCAGCACCCTATAGCTACGATACAGTATTAGCATCATTTTACATGTATGGGTCTGCATACAGTTACCAAACACTGTAGAATTAGATTTAACTTTGTACAATATCAAATACTTTATTCAGTACATTTCACAACACAAAATAATGCTAGTAGTATATTTGCAAGACTGTGCTGAAAGCCGTTCCTGTATCTGAGAGCCTGCTGATAATATTATTTACAACACAACAGCGGACTGCTTCTCGTCTCACTTTAAATAGCCCTATTTTAAATACAGGTGTGAGCAACTTGCTAAGACAAACTGGGAATAGACATATAGTAGGAGGCTCTGATTTCAACTGTTCTGTGTGCACGAACAACACAGTTTGCAAGAAATCACTTCTTATCACTCAAACTAAGGAGCACTCACATTAGAAAGCACGTGGAGCTTAAATACCATGCTTTAGTTAAAATGAATGCTTCCTAACATGCCTGGTTGACTCCAATTGCAGTTGGAATACATTTAAACAGGTTTTAGCCATTTCTATGAAATGAAGAGCTAGATACTGTGCCTGGGAGACTCTAAATGCAGTTGGAAGACTTTAAAACCTGTCTGAAAACATTTACAACAGTCTTTAGCTTTCATAAGCAATACAGAGACTTAGCATGTTTTACAGCAATATTGTAAGAAAATAACATACCAGATAACAAAAGCAAGGCTGCTGACTGGTTCAGAGAGCACCGGACATTTAAAAATGGCGGATAGATGAGGTATATTAGAAACCTCTCATACGCAATGAAAATAAATAAAATAAATAAAATAAAAAGTATGTACTCTTGAAAGGCTGTTAAGTTGAGGTGCAAGAGAGATTTTGCTATTGTGATTTTACAATAAACTGAAACTGTTTTTGTGGTGATTACTGGTCTTTATTTGGTGGTTGCTGTGAATTTTCTTCTTGTTTCTTAAATGAGGCAGCAGTAGATTAAAGGGTAATAAACAGCATTCAAAAAATTACAAAATGATGATGTTATAGAAATATACCTATTAACGCAAAATAAAACAAAAAAGTCAAACAAAACAGTCAATATAAAAAATCACAGTTAAACCAGTGCTTTGTGGATACATCAAAAAGCAGCTCATTAACCTGTTAGGATAGATGGATTGTGAAGGCAGTGATGAAGCAGTAATGCTTAATACATATTGGAGGGGCACTAGCCACAACTCTGATCTGTGATATATAATGATAAGTATCCTGCTTTTTTTTTGCTTATTTTTACTAGTTATTGCTTATTCTAGCCATTTATAGCACTTGTTTATTGTTTGCTGCATACTTTTTACTGTATTTTATTGCTATAAACTAATCTGCATTGTTTTACTAAACTTGTCAGCCCAGGGCCTGTTAAATTACATTTCTTACTGTCACACTGTTTGTAAAGCTTTTTTTAACTAGTTTCACTGTGTGAAAAGTATTAACTGGACATTTTCTCATTTGTTAAGCATATTCTTGTTTGTTCTGATTTCCTGCCAAGGAGTGTATCATATAACTGATTTGTTTGCAGTTAAAAGCATTCTCTAGAGTCTCCTTGCTCCTTTATCTGTTTAAATCTTTCATTTAGTGGCTTACTGCTGCTTTTCTGATGTGATAAACATTTCTGTAGTGTTTTCTGTCTATAATAGTATAGCTTGTAGCTGTAGCATAGTTTCCCACCCTCCCTGGTGGCTTTGCAGTTGCCCGCCCCTACTGTAAATTTGATCTGAGACACTCCTCCAAGTTTAGTGTCATTAGCTCATTTTACCTAATACAGAGAGAACATTTGAGAAGGCCAACCCCTTAGTTTCTGAACACTGAATTATCTTCTGTTCCTCCTTTTTTCCTGTTCCACTTTACTTAAAAAAAACTTTATTCAGCTGCTTGCTGCTTTTACAGTATTTGCATTTCCTCCTCCAACTCTATTACTTCATATTGGTTTTTCTGCTACTTGTTCTCTAAAGTGTTCAATTGCATCTTCTCTGCTGAATTTATTACTGCTGTTTTTAGTCTGTTTAAATTTTAAGTGTTATTTAAGCTCCTTGGATCCAGTTTTGGTGTCCTGCAGACTACAAGAGCAACAGAAAGGGGAAAGAGATACTCTTAAGTGCCTCCATTTTGATTTTTTCATAATTTACTGCTCTCTGCACCTGTTTTTTGTCGTTTTTAATTTATCTGCATTTATTTAAAATGTATTTGCCTTAATATTGCTACACACTCAAGTATGCTAGCTTGTACTGCATGTAAAGTGTTTTTACTAGTGTTTTAACTGCTTTTCTGCAAAAAACAAACAAAAAAAGTTCTAAGCTTGTTTCCCACCTTTCCTGTAACTAGTCTAGTCCAGATATAAATTTGCTGTATCCAGGACTGTTTTGTAAGTTTTTGAGCCACCCAGACCTTTCTGTGTTGGAGGGAAGCCTTCTAGCTTATCAGTGGGAGTGGTAAGCACTAAGTAGCCTATCAACCACAAGAGGAGTTGTTTCTGGCCCAGACATTGTAGTTTATTGGCCGTTTGGGCAGTTTTTCTATCCCTTTCACTTTCTGGTTTAAAAGCCCAGGTTTGTGCTTGTTTAAGCTCTGCAGATCCAGTTTTGGTGTCCTACAGACCCCAGGAGCAACACGAAGGAGAAAGAAATACTCTAAGTGCCTCCATTTTGATTTTTTCATAATTTACTGCTCTTTGCAATTGTTTTTATTTTTGTCGTTTTTAATTTATCTGCATTATTTAAACTACATTTGCCTTAATATTGCTACACACTTGTGTGCTAGCTTGTACTGCACTTAAAGTGTTTTTGCTACTGTTTTAACTGCTTTTCTGCAAAAAACAAGCAAACAATCAAAAAATGTTCTCTTGTTTCCCAACTTTCCTGTCACTAGTCTAGTCCTGATACGATTTGCTGTATCCAGGACTGTTTTGTAAGTTTCTGAGCCCCCCACACCTTTCTGTGCTGGAGGGGAAGCCTTCTAGCTTATCAGTGGGAGTGGTAAGCACTAGGTGGCCTATCTACCACAAGAGGAGTGGTTTCTGGCCCAGAAAGTGTAGTTTATTGGCCGTTTGGGCAGGTTTCCATCTCTTTCAACTTTCTGGTTTAAAATCCCATGTTTGCGTGGTTTTGTGCTTGTTTAAGCTCCATGGATCCAGTTTTGGCATCCTGCAGACTACAAGAGCAACAGGAAGGAGAAAGAGATACTCTAAGTGCCTACATTCCGATTTTTTCATAATTTACCATTTTTAATTTATCTGCATTTATTTAAACTGTATTTGTCTTAATATTGCTACACACTCAAGTGTGCTAGCTTGTACTGCATTTAAAGTGTTTTTGCCTCTGTTTTAACTGCTTTTCTGCAAAAACAAAATAAAACAAAAAAAGTCTAAGCTTGTTCCCAGCCTTTCCTGTAACTAGTCTAGTCCAGTTACAGAGTTGCTGTATCCAGGACTGTTTTATAAGTTTCTGAGCCCCCCAGACCTTTCTGTGCTGGAGGGAAGCCTTCTAGCTTATCAGTGGGAGTGGTAAGCACTAGATTGCCTATCTACCACAAGAGGAGTGGTTTCTGGCCCAGAAAATGTAGTTTATTGACCAGTTGGGCAGTTTTTTTCCATCCCTTTCAACTTTCTGGTTTAAAAGCCCATGTTTGTGTGGCTTTGCGCACTGCGCAGCGGCGTTCAGCTAAGATAAACTATTACTGGTGCTAAAAAGTCTGCTCTTCAATTTTTCCTTTAGAATGTGCTTGTTCTTTTACTTTTTGCACTTCAATTAGCTTAATCAGCTAGCACTTTAACAGGCTTTTGTAGCATTTATTGTAGCACACTTAGTTGCTATGCAGTAACAGCACCAGTACTTATTAGTTATGACCACCCCACCTGGTATGATTGTAGGGCAATATCCTGTGCTTTCTCCTGCTAAGCTGGTGCACTTGGGCATTCTGAGACAGTGTGGCAACTGTCTAATGTACACAAGCAACCATCTCCTCTTACCTCCCAACACTCATACATGTGAGAGATGCACTTATATCACCAAACTGGAAACAGTGCATCCTGAACTAGCTGATCAAGAGGAGAAGGCCAACACCTGCAATTCACTACACAAAACACAAAGCCCTTCAGAACACCAACCATCACAACCCACACATAGAAACACAAACCATACACCCACCTTCGTGGAGGCTCTCAATAAAAATTTACCCAAACAAGAGAGCCCCCCCCCCCCGAGAGAGAGAAATGCACTCAACTACCACAACACAACACCAACCCCAGAACACTCACCTCACCACCACAGTGTGCCTCTCAACCTAAGCCCTTAAGGCAAAACACTTCGCCCAATGTACTAATCATAAGAGACTCAATTGCGGGGCACACTAATGTCCCACTTATTAGGTTGAACAAGGAGAAGGTGGCAGTCAGTTGTCTATCAGGTGCCAGGATCTGCTACATAACACATGCTCTCAGGTCACGCCACAACAAGTACAACTATGACTCAGTCATTGTCCATGTGGGTATGAATGACCTGAGATGTACCTCCCTGGACTACATGATAAGAAATGTGATGGAACTCTCGGATTATGTGGCCCAGGCAGGTATGACCCTAGCCTTGAGCAGTATTCTACTGTCACCCAGAATGATACCACAGTATGAGCAGAAAATGATTGACTTCAACACTTGGCTAAGTTTCTGGTGTCATTCTAAGGGGATCCAGTATCTGTCTGCCTGGGACAACATGATCGATATACCTCAATGGTTTGCCAGAGATGGCCTGCATCTGTCACCCCTGGGATTCCGGGTAATGGTTAAGTTTCCTGCCACCCCTATAGTGACTTTTTAGGCAGTGTTCCAAAGACCAAAATTCCACCCTAACAGCTACAAACAAATGCAATCTGAGGGTCATGCTGCTCAATGCTAGAAGTCTAAATCTCAAGATGCACACACTCAAAGCTCTCCTCAAAATGGAGAATTTTGACATTTGTGCTATAATGGATATCTGGTTTAAAGAGGCAGAAAGCACCCCTGCGCTCCCAAGCTACAACTCATTCCATACCTTTTGGCCCCAGAATATGGCCGGAAGCTCCAAAGGTGGTGGTGTCTCCATATTTTTAAAGGATATGCACACCTCTAGACTGGCAGCCCAGTATAAGATATGCACACCTCTAGAATGGTAGCCCAGTATAATGCATCTGAGATACTTCAGGTACAACTAACACTGGGTAAGACGGCGATACAAGTCATAGCCTGCTACAGAACCCCAAACATGTCCCTAGACTCTCACTTCAAGTTCCTAAGCACCCTGGAATTTATCAAGTTCCAACCCAATACTCTCATACTGGGTGACTTCAATTACCCTTCTGTCAACTGGGAAAACTATTCAAGTACCAATGTGCAGACCCAATGCTTTCTGGAATTTATCAGTTCCAGTGCCCTGGACCAGCTCATTCTAACCCCCACTAGAGGAAGCAACATCCTCAACCTGGTTATCACCAACATGGGAGACTATTGCTCCACACCTATAGTCAATTCCTCCCTGGTTAAATCCGAAAACAAACTGATCACCATGGAAATCTCCATCTCACCTGCAACCCCCACTAAGGTGACCACCCTGAAAAACTTCTCTAAAGCCAACTTTGGGCTCCTAAAAGCAGAGGTGGCTAACTTCTCGGCACCCATGCCAATGGAAAATAGCTGCATGACTGCAGAATCATACACCAATGCACTGTATGAACATGTAGACAAATGCATGGACCTTGCCATACCAAAAAGAACTAAGACACTCTCCTCCAAAAAAGGAAGCCAATCTGGTGGTCCCCAGCCATCAATAAACTCTACAACAGAAGGAAGAAACTGTTGCAGAAAAAAATGAAGTCACAAGACTGGAAAACCTCCCTTATCAGTCTCAACAAAAAGCTGAGATCCTTTATCAAATCCTCTAAAGCCAGCTATGAAGGCAGAATTGTGGCTGACACCAAAAACAACCACCAAGCCTTCTATAGCTATATCAAAAACCTCCAAGGCAATACCCAGATTTGCTCTGAGTAACTGCACAATAGCACCTTCTATACTGAGCCAACAGATATAGCCAACATACTGGCCAACAGATTCAGTGCCAACTTTACCCCTCTCTCCCCCAAAGGGCCCTATCACAATACCAGAAGAAAGCCTGGTACCTACCATTTCTGTGGCACAGATAAAAGCTGCATTGTCCAAAGCCAAGAATACAGCGTCCATGGAACCTGATAATATCCCTGACTGTGTCCTACATGAGCTACAAAACAAACTGGCACCTCATCTGTGTGTCCTGTTCAATCACAGCCTTACCTCAGGCTATGCCCCTAATGAATGGCGCACTTCCAGTTATCTCACTCCATAAAGGGGGAGCAACTACAGACCCTGGAAACTATTGGCCCATTAGTCTAATGAGTCTGTTATGCAAGCTATGGAGCGCATCATCATGGACATGCTTAACAAAGATGCAGGCAATCTCCAAACTCTTGACCCCACTCAGTTTGGCTTTGTCAAGGGGAGATCCTGCCTGTTGAACCTGGTTGACTTCTTCAAGGCAGTCACCAAGGCTATGGATGAGAGTAAGGCAGTGCATACAGCCTACCTCGACCTTGCCAAGGCCTTTGATACCATTCCCCACTCAGGTATCATTGATGAACTCACCAAACTAGGCATCAATCCTTACATCACTAGGTGGGTTGCAAATTGACTCACAGACAGGACCCATAGAGTGAAAGTTGCGGATTCCAAGTCAGACTGTCGACCAGTTACAAGTGGAGTCCCACAGGGCTCGGCCCTAGTCCCTCTCCTGTCTGGCATCTACTTCTCAGAAGTCCAGACAACACAGAAGGACTCTGGCTGACCAAGTTCATTGATGACTGCAAGCTAGGAGTCATTATCAACTCCCCAATTGATGCAGACATCCTACAAAAGGGCCTCTCTGAGACCAATGACTGGTGTCAGTACCATGGCCTGAAGCTTAACGCCAAAAAATGCATTATCATCCCCTTTGGCAAAACTCATTTCCCGCGAATTACCACATTTATGGGAGCCCACTGAACACTGAAGGGGCCATAAGAGATTTGGGCACCCAGGTTGGTACCCGCCTCACCTTTGACACTGCCACTGTGGTCAGAAAGTCCTTCTACATGGTACATCTTATAACCAAAGGTTTCGCATCCAGGAAGAAAGAGGGCATCATCCCTCTGTACTCATCCCTCATTAGACCAATCATTGAGTATAACGCCCTGTTTGGCATGTACCTGGCCAGATACCTAGAAAAGCTGGAGAGGCCTCAAAAGTACTTCACAAAAAGGATCCTAGGCCTTAAACACATGTCCTACATGGACAGACTCAAGAAACTTCAGCTGTTTTCAGTCTCTTATCATCTACTTAGAGGTGATCTCTGCTTGACTTACAAAACCATGTCCGACTCAGCCCTACTTGAAATGCTACACCTAAAGAAATCCAAATCCCCCTGCGCCACATGCTCCAGAGATCACAGCCTCATTACCACAATTATCAGAACATGCTGGAGGGACAGGTTCATCTCCCAAAGACTACCCATACTCTGGAATAAGTTTCCCATTCATGTCAAGCAGAGCACATCGCTGGCCCTCATCAAGAGAAATGTTGGCGAGTGGATGGGTAACAGAAAGTTCACCCCAGGGATCACTCCAGTTACCCTACTGGATAGGGCCACTGTGAACTAACATCAGGTGGCACGGTGCTTGGGCATTTTTTTTGGGCTAGGCTTGTAAAGGCTCCTGGGCCATTAGCGTATTACACACCTATGAACCTATGAATCTGTTCACTGTTTCCAAAAGAAACTAAGGTGAAAGTACCACATACAATTTACAAGACCACTGAAAGGTGGCGATGGAGTGGGGGTGGGGGGGTAGAAAATGCCCTGTGACTGTCAAAGAAGAAATACCTTGTGACCAAATTAAACTCTAAAAACTAAAGCTGAACAAGTCAATGGGTTTGAATTGGATTCATATCTGATTCCTACAGCTGTACGAGAACTCTGAGAACCACTAAGTTGTATTACATCTTTGACAGACATTAATGAACTTGAAGACTGGAAAAAATCTCAGAAATCACTGCACTTCACAAGAGAGTGAGTAGGCCACAAGCCAGGAACAACTAACCTACTAGTTTAGCTTAGTAGCAAGAGCAGTTAGAATCACTTCTGAAAAAAATAATTTTGAACTATATAGAAGCAGATGAACATACAAGATCCTAGGCACATAAGTGACAGCACGAAGCCCATATAGAAAAAAATCCTAACAGCATTTGTTAAATGTCTAACCAAAGCAAAAGGTATATGAGAAATGGTTGACACTTATTCAGCATTTACTACTTCCTCAGATACAGCACCACATGAAAAGATGCAAAACAAATTAAACATTTAATGCACCATGGCAAACAAACTCCTCTGGAGTGAGTTCTGGGAATAACCTGGGATGCACATTAGCTGACCATATGAATAGAGAAGATAATGGTAAATGAAGCCTATACTATACTGAAAGAAAGGGTATTACTGACGTACTAAGTGTTCAGTACACAGTCTACATAATTTGAATCTGCTTGTAACTGGGGGTAAGTTTTTGTTTGTTTGTTTTATTTATTTATTTATTTTTTAATGACACCACAGAGCTGTAACTAGATTACTATACAAAAGGGGGGTAGGATGAAGGAGAATGGACTTTGTAAAACTGAAGGAATGCTCAGGAAAATGGATGTTTAAAATAAATGTGAAGAGTGTGGATTAATGCATATGGGGAAAAAGTCCCAAGAAATGAATGCACTGTCGGTGTGGCATAACAACAAGTGTAGAAGAAGACCTTGCTAATCATATAAAATGATTTAAAATTAGCAAGTAATGTGAGAAAGCAGTAGGAGGAAGGCAGGAAAACGTGAGTGGATAGAAACAAGCATAATCAACAGAATAAGAATGTTTTAACAGTACTTGCGTATTAACGCAACCAGGTTCCAAGTCTGTCATAATTCTTGGAATTATGGACATACAACTCATTGTGTTTTTGCAGGGGTGGGTAAGCTGCTAAGTAGCTATCTCTGAGATTGGGTAATCACCCAGGAACTGTAATAACCCCTAAATTCCACTTCCAGGTAGACGTAATTTACCGACGGATTTAATTTTAAATACCATGGACCCAACTCTGCAAACACAAGACGCCAAAACAATCTAAACCGGAGTAGTTACTAATAATCAGAATGAGACAACAACCTGAGTATATCTAAAAACTGTTCAAAATATCTATTTATGAAATGATTACAACTGCGTATCTTTCTTGTTTACAAAAAAAGTGGATCCAGAAAATCATACACTGAAACCACATAATCATCATGATGCCTTTTGAATTAAGTGTGTGAACATCCAAAGACTTTATTTTTTTGAAAAGAAAGAATATGAAGGCAATTCAGAGGAGGCAATGCAAACTGCATAATTCAAAATGGAAGTCACAAGTACTGAGACTAAATGAGCTTAATCTTATCCTTAAAAAGAGAAAGGAAATGGGGACAGTACACAAACTGACATCAAGGCAATCAACCAAAGCTAAAATGACAGATTTCAGAAGAAAACAGGAGCAAGACAATTTACTCTGAAAACAACTTGGTGACACAGGGGTAATGTGAAAAACAATTTTTCAAAGAAACAGCGGGTCTATATTACCTGAACGAAAACCCAACTGAGTGAATCTCAGTTGAGCGACACATAAAGAGCAAAAACCGCTAATTTCGAACCTGTGAAACTTAACAAGTAAAACAGGTAAACTCTCACTAACTGTTTTATGCAGGGGGGCAAGCCCCCCTGCACCCCCCCCCCACACACACCCCTACTTAAATATACCAACTCCGAGATCGCATTACATTGAAGTAAAGGGATGAATTCCCTACGGTGATCTCTGTTCATTCTTGCGATATTAGCGGTTTTTGCTCTTTATGTGTCGTTCAACTGGGTTTTGTTCAGTCGGGTTTTCGTTCTGCTGATATAGACCTGAAACAGCAGTAAGAACATGAAACAGCCTTCCTAAGAATGTGGGGTGGGGGTCAAACTTCACTGGAAATTGAAGAATGCCTTGGAAAGACATAAGACAATTCTTATCTTCCATTATTATATTATTATAATTATTTCCCTCTCTGCCTCAGGGAGAAAATTTTCAGCGTGAATCTTGAAAAGGCCCTCAAGGTTTCTGAAACACATTTTCTTACCACCATGTTGATTTCTGGAGAAGAATCATTGTGGGGTAGAAAAACATATTCCTATGGCAGATAGGGTCTTCCCATCTTGCTCACTATGGGAGAGCATATCTTTCATGACAGGGCCAAACAGAGAAGATCCATCAAAGGGGGCACTGAAGAATGACACCTTACAGGGCTCCTCAAAGTTGCACAAGCACATCCAGGCATGCCTCCTTATGGATATGCCTCCTTATGGATAAGCCTCTACCAGCGCCCTGTGAGGAACCTCAGCAGCAAGAAAGATTAGCCTCATGGGCATATTAGATATAGACTGTAGTGTAGCCAATCTCAAAGAAAAAATAAACTTTAGTTTCCTCTGCCAACATGTTCCCAGGGTTAGAGTTAGAGAGTTCCTTTAACATGTCCCTCTGTAACTTAGTAAAATGTGCCAGATAATTCAGTGATCATATATCAAAAGTTACTGAAGCATACATCCGCTTTCCATATCTGTCCAAGCCCATCGGGAGGCAAGGGTTGATAAGCTCATCTGCCGGGGGGGGGGGGGTAACCCAAGTTGTAGATGAGCCAGACCCGAAGGCTTCCAGAAACACTAATTCCTCCTGAGAAGGGCTCTGGGAAAACCATCCACCTTTTTGGAACAGAATTTCTAAAATGTCTCCAAATGAGACATCTTCTGGTGGAGATCTAGGGGGACCCTTCCCCTTTATCAAAATCAGTGTCCTCTGTCAATGATTCCTGAGGGGGATCCAAGTGCCTCCTTTTGCATGGTCTTTTCTGAGGGGAGTCTTCAGTGGGGTATGCTGGAGAACTATCGGCAGAAAGGGGAAGCCCCTGAACCAGAACTGTCTGGGAGATCTGACAGGCTGGCTGTCCCTGTGGGATAAGATGGTGAGGACTTAGCACTCAAATCCTGAAGAGGAATGGAAATGGGACATGAAGATGTGATTGCCAAAGAATCCCCCTGACGTGAGAAAATCCTTTCCATGACCTCAAAGACAGAAGGGCCAGGGAAAGTAGAAATCAGTCTACCTGGAGCCGAACCTCTCAGCTCAGCCAATACTCCACTCCCCCAGGTTCCATCCCCGAGGTGGGAATCAGACCCAAGCTGTCGAACGCCAAGTCACCAAGAGGAAGTGATGGTTCCAAAATCCTCTGAGTCAAAGTCATCCCCAGGACCTGACAGTGATGCTTATTCTCCGAGATCCATTCTATTCCAAAATGCTCAGAGCCAATCAGATCAAGTGAAAAATCAGAGTCAAGGAAGGTAAAATCCTAGGATTCAACTCCTCAACACTCAGGATCTTCGGATCTGACAGCTCCAAAATCTCTGGTCCAATTGAAGAAGGAGTCACTAAAGGAGTGCTGAAGGCTGTAGACTCATGGATCCGATGAGGGATGGAGCCTGAAGGACCCCCATGTGAATCTAAGATCTAATGAACTTTCTCATCATCCTATCCACATTATTTTCTGAAAGGCTCTGGGAAGACCTGATGGAGGAGGAGGGTGAAGGAGTATGAGAAGTCTTCTTTGGACTTTCCATGAGGAAAGGTGATCTTAATCTTGGAGAAACCAGCTCCAGTGATAAATTGGGATACCAGAGCCGAGGAGATCTAGATGGATTTATGAATAAATCCAATGAAGTCGGATCCAAGGTCTTTTTCACTTTAGGGGCAGTCAGATCTGAACAGGTCGGAGCCAAGGTCTTTTCTTGTTTTGAAGATGTCTCCGAAATCAGACCTGATAAAGGAGAACAAACAAGGGAGCGTTTTATAGACTCCCTGGTCTTTGATGTTTTATGACTTCTTGAGGGGGGTTGAGCACCTGAAGTAGAAGGAACAGTAGAAGAAGCAGGTAGCAATCCTTTCAAGATAAGCTTATTTCGCCTATCACTGACCTCCCTGGCATTAAAACCCTCACAGATTTTGCAGGAAATCTGGAGGTGAGCAGGGCCTAAACAATACACGCACTCCCTGTGGGCATCAGAATTGGGTATCTTATACCCACATGAAGTGTATTTCTTGAATCTGATAGGTTTGCCATACTGGAAAATAATTTTTTTTCAAGAAGCTAAGCAGCAAACACACCTAGAAGTATTTTAATACAAGTCAACAAGGTTATAAAGAAAAGTTTTTTTTTTTTTTTTTTTTATTTTGGATAGAGAAAATGAAAGAAAAATACCAACAATGGGATGAGAGAACCACCTCAGGAGAGGTAAGAAAGGGGAAAGGCTACCAATGAAGGTAGAGAAAAGTCTACGCCAGTAGTAAGAAAGGTCCTGACAAAATTTACACTAGCCCTAAAACTAAAGACAAGAAACGAGTAGGTATCGAAAAGGTTTAGAAACAAAGATTTCAAAAAATATTTTCACTCACAATAAATTCCCAGCTCAAGAGTGAGAAATCCTGACCAATCTCTAGAGCAGCAAATGAGATCTGGGGTAAAGCAGTAATGAGGGGCATTATGGGTAAAGGGAGGAGCTTGAGAGCCAGATTATAGACTGAAAAAAAAAAGTGGCCGAGTCGGATCCAATGATCGGATCCAAATCCATTTGTTGAGGAAAGAATGAAAATGACTACATCAGATCAGTTATTATCTGCCATCAAGCCTGATTTCTGTCAAGGAAAAATATCAGTAAGGAGTGTTACACAGTGTAAATATTATTAATTGTAACCAAAGAGCACTTATTAAATATGCTGCAGGGTAAGTACTTCCAAATTTTCATGAGTTTTTGAAGAGCAGGCTACAATTCAGATGTTTACTACCTACTGAAAGAAGGCACCACAGTGGAAATAAATCAGCTGAGGAAAGACAGGCTCAGTACAGGATTAATCAGACTGCATCTGGGCCAGGTGACAGACAAACAAAATAGTTGTAGAGTTTATTATAATAATCAGATGCAGGACCAAAAGAGATATAGCAGGATGTGTAAAGTTAGGAAATGTCATGATGGCTTGGGTACCATCTCTTCTTTTATGGCACAACACCACAATTGGGCCTTGGACTCTGTGAGTTCCTTTTGTCCACACAGTTTCTAGACCCTATATACTCAAGCTACTAATCCATGCAGCATTCCATTTACAAGCCAGATTACTTTTAAACCAGTCACAAAAACATGACAGGTACATGAAAATGTACTGCAAAAAATAATTGTAACATGAAAACCAAGGATATAAAACAAAGAGGTTATTTATAACTCAGATGGCAGTGGTTATCATGAGTAGAATACACTAAAAGAGCAACACAAGTACAAACAGAAGGTGTACACCCCCCCTCATACCCATATCTAATATTCTATATTCTATATTCACTAAAAGTTCAAATGTAGCTTACCTTGTGTCTGTCCTTTGCAGCATCTGTAGCTCATGTTTCCAGCTCGTGTTATACAAGCAGGGCCTACTGTTGAACTACCTGGCTCTCTTGCCTCAGGCAAAAATTGATATTACCATAACAATGAGCGACTGTCATTACACTATATATACCTTATACGCAAGTCAGTTTCTGTCTCAGGATAAAAATGGGCCCCTTAAGAGTGCAGATCTTTATATATATATAAATATATATATATCGGTCCCCTTCAAAACATCAAATCACCAGAATAATGAATCCAGTTTCATCGAGATGACTTTGCAGAATCTTCACCATATCGAACTCCCAGGGCAGTGAAAATCAACCCCGGGAAAAGAACCACTTGGCCACCATAGTGAACCTTGCCCTTTCTCGACTGTAGTGCGATCTTGGAGTTGGAATATTTATATATGGTTTTCTTGTTTTGCTGTATGTTGTTTTGTCCTGGTGGTCAAATGATTGTTTACCCGAGGTTAGCTTTCGTTGTTCCGGGAGTTCCATGTTGTGAAGATTCAGTGAAGTTGTCTCAATAAAGCCTAATTCAATTTTCTGGTGATTTGATGTTTTGAGGGGGACCCATATCCACACAGACATATATATATATATATATATATACACACATATATATATATATATATATATATATATATATATATATATATATATATATATATATATATATATATATATATATATATATAAATAAACACATACATGCACACACATTTGGGTCTAGTTCAAAAACTTGATTATTTAAAATGCTCAAATCCATATGATCGAGACCATATGGTAGACATTTTAAAACATTGAACCATTTAGCTAAGATCGCAGTACAGCGGGGATCAGGGAATGTGTAATCTCACAGTTTGTATATATAATTAGTGGTGAGTGTCGGGGGTGCAGAGGGCTTGCCCCCCTCCAAAAACATTGTCTAACTTGTGAGTTTTCAACAATGTAAAATACTGAGCATATGGTCTTGACCATATAGGCTTCAGTATTCTACATTGTTGATCTTATGAACTAGATCATGTATTATGAACTGGAGGCATGTAGATAGATAGATAGATAGATAGATAGATAGATAGATAGATAGATAGATAGATAGATAGATAGATAGATAGAGATTAAAATTACCCTAACCAACATCCTAATTAATTTCTGAGGTTTATTACATGATAAAGTACCTAATATTTCCCCTGCATTTCAGATTTCAGTGATAACCATAAACAAAGTTAATCACCCATTTTTTTTTCCTTCCTTTAAGTTACATCTTGCTAACTTCTCTCAAAACCTTAAGAATGCCCTCTATATCAGTTTACAATTTCTAATTTTACTCACTATCTCCTCCTAGTTCTAGCTCTAGAACTGCCTAATTTAGTTTAAAGAGATGTCTGCCTTGAAGTAATCTACTATCTGAAAAAAATTTTGTGTCAATTTATTGTATGTTATTATATCTAATTTCTAATGTAGTTTGTACTAAAACTCTGAAATTTGTCTATACTATTTGAATATTACTTCTGTATTAATATTTTGTATTTGTAACTGGAGCGTTTCTCCACAGGCCTCCACTGAAAAATGGGTTTCTGACCCAGTGGACTTGCCCGGTCAAAAAATATCAATAAATAATAAATAAATAAATGAGTTGTGAAGCCTCTTCTATTACAAGAGAAAACTCTTGAGCAGTTCCTATTTAACAAATCTGGGCTGCTGTTATGAAAGTTATGAAAAAATGCCAAATGCATTTAAGACATCTGCAGGCACACACACACACACACACACACACACACACACACACACACACACACACACACACACACACACACACACACACTGCTACTTGTGATTGGCGAATTGCCATTTTATTGTTTTATTGATTGTTTTGAGCCTCTATAAAGGCCTTCCATTTGCAAGGAACTTTGCTCATTTCTACAAGGCACAAACATGCTTGGTGACAATGGCACAGAGTGTAGATCAATGTGTGTGTATGTACCTTTAAGAAGTTATCCAAGGGCTTGCACAAGTGTATAAATGCTGAGCACATGCGAGCCTGATTGCCATTTTGTAGTAAGCTGTTGAGATGTAAGCATGTATGTATGTATGTAAGGTCTGTCTGTTAATCAGTTTGTTTATATTTTATGATGCTGCTAACCATCCTGATGTGTTTCTATATAATAAAGTATCAAAACAAACTTCCTTGCCTGCTTGACATCTATGTTAGTGAGGGACGAAAGACAATTGTATAAAGAATTCTGAGTGAATCTAGTGCCATATTTTACTGGGGAAATAGCTTGCACTGGTAAAATGCACCTTTTAAGTCATTTTAAAGCTCCATTGTTATTTCTATGCATTATCTGTACAGTTTTAGAGTTCTGCAGTTTTTACCACTGCATTTAAAACTATTTGTCTGCACTCCTACCTTTTTGCTGTGTCTGCTCTTTGGACTGCTGATCAGTTGGATAATTTCCTTCACTTTTTGGCAGTTTCAGTGTTTAAGGGAGTTATTTTCATGCATTTCAAAGTT
>NC_056747.1:687477379-687539879 GCF_019279795.1 Protopterus annectens | reverse complement strand
ATCATTTCTCCAGCCAACCTGGCATGGGCATCCTGAGGCAATGTAGCAATTGCCTCATGTATATTAACAACCACTTGCTCCTAAAGCAAACATATACAGTATGTGAGAAGTGTAACTATACCATGAAGTTAGAATCAGTCCTCTCATATAACAAACAAGAGATACAACAGGTTGTCAGCCAAAACAACTTCACTCTCACTCAAGAGAGGGTCAAGACACACAAATCCACATATGCAGAGGTGCTCACTAACAGCCTACCAAAAGACCAGAGACTTCCCAAGCACAAACAACATACACATACTGGTACATGAACAGAATCCACCACCACACATAACAACACACATATCAGTGTCTCAACAATTAAGCCCCTAAGGCAAAATACCTCAAAACTAAATATTCTGATTATAGGCAACTCAGTAGTGAGACACACAGATGTCCCCCTCACCAGAATGAACAAGGCGGTCACTGTCAGCTGCCTGTCTGGTGCCAGGAGCCGCCAAATCACACACACTCAGGTCGCTCAACAACAGCTAGTGTTATGACTATGTCATAGTACATGTTGGTGGGAATGACTTGAGACATTCCTCTCTGGACTGTATGTAGAGAGACATGACCAAACTCCAGATTATGTGACACAGGCAGGTATGTTCCTAGCCCTAAGCAGCATTCTACCTTCATCGAGGATGATGCCACAATACAGACAAAAAACAATTGATTTCAATAATTGGCTTAGCTTCTGGTGTCACTCCAGGGGGGTCTAGTATCTGTCTGCCTGGGAGGTTGGCATAATGGTTAAAGTGTTTACCTTACAGATACATGGTACAGGGTTTGATTCTCACATGGGGTAGTTGGCTAGGCTTAAAAATGGCCCACAAGGACAGTTAGCCTAGTACTAATCTATGAACCTGCTGGCAAGAGATGGTCGACAGTCCATGCTGCTTTGCCAGAGGCAGCCTTCACCTGTCTCCTCATGGATTTCGGATACTGGCAAAGATGCTAGCCTCCTCCATAGTGTCTTTTTTAGGCAATGTCCCAGCAACCAAACTTTGATGTAAAGAAATCCACTAAAGATAAACTCAAGGTCATGCTGTTTAATGCTAGGAAGCACTCCTCACCTTGGAAGGTACTGATGTTTGTGCAGTCACAGAGACCTGGTTCAAGGCTGCTGAGAGCATCCCGGCTGTACAAGACTAAAATGCCTTTCACACATTCAGACCCCTAAATGAGTGTGAAAGAACCAAAGGTGGAGGTGTATCCATCTTCATTAAATCCAAATACACCTCAAGACTGGTGAAACAGTGCAACTCTCTTCAGCTACTCCAGGCCCAATTTACTTCAGGAAAAATACCCTTCCACATCATCACTAGCTACAGGTCCCACACCATTAACCAGGACAAGCACACCACCTACCTGGACTTGCTAAAGTCACTTAGCATACAGCCTAACACATTGGTCATGGGAGACTTCAACTATCCTTCTATTGATCTGGGTGACTTTCACAAGCACAAACACAATTGCAATGAGGTTCTTGGACTTTGTTAACTCAAATGCCCTGGAACAATTGGCCCACACCCTCACAAGGGGCTCAAATGTCCTGGAACTAATGCTCACCAACACTGGGGGTCACTGCACTATCCCCTGTGTGTTGCCCTTCCTCGTAAGGTCAGACCATAAATCTGTCTCATTTGAAGTAAAGAGCCAAGCTGACACCCCCACAGGAGTAAAAAAACTGAAAAGCTTCTCCAAAGCAAATTATTGCCTACTAAAGCAATGGTATAAAAAGTTTCAAAGCCCCTGCCAACATAGATAACAATGACTCCTATGCAGTGGAATACACAATTGCCTTATATAGCCACTTAAACAAATGCATTGACTCTGCTATACCTAACAGGAACAAAACCAAGTCTTTCCAAAAGAACAAGCCACCCTGGTAGACTGTAAGTATAAATAAGTTACACAACAAAAGAAAGAAACTGATATCTAAAAACAGGAGGAAACTAACTCAGCAGAGGAAGAATACCCTCCACAGCTTGAGCAAGCAAATCAGATATCTTGTTAAGTCCTCTAAGGCTAGCTATGAGTCTAAATTAGCATCCCTAGCTAAAGATGATCATTAGGCATTCTTTAGCTATGTCCAAAACCTAACAGGGAATGACCAGCTGTGTGCTGAACTTATAGTGGATGGTACCACTCACACTGAACCTGAGGAAATTGCCATCCTGCTAGCCAACATATTTGGCTATAACTTTACCTCCTGTCCTCAACTGGCATTCCCCCAAAGCATTCCTGACACCAGTCCTCTACCAAGTATCTCCAAAGAACAGGTCATGCAGGCACTCTCCAAGGCCAAAAACACAGCCTCTATGGCACCAGATAACATCAGTGGCTGCTTAAAAGATATACTAGATGTAGATATTTAGTAGGTGCAGGAGTTTGTATATTACGTACTCTGGTTCGTCTGTTTTGATCACTGGCTGCTTACTAAACAATCTAAAACAAGACCATTCAGAACCACTCAGTACTCTCTTTAACCATAGCCTGAGAACTGGATTTGTACCGGCAGAGTGGAGAACAGCAGCAGTAATCACTTTGCATAAAGGGGGTCCACCAACTGTCCCTGGCAACTATTGACTCATACATCTAACCAGCCTTATCTGCAAGGCCATGGAAAGAATCATCATGGGCATTATCCACAAGACTATAGGTGACCTTCAAACTCTTGACCTGACCCAGTTTGGCTTAATCAGTGGTAGATCTTGCTTACTAAACCTGGTGGACTTCTTTGAGAATGTCACCAAAGCCCTGGATGAGGTCAAAACAGCACATACCTCGTAGCTTGATTTAACCAAGACTTTTTTTGACACAATCCCTTATTCAGGTATCATAGAGAAACTCTCCAGCTGGGGATTAACCCATACATTACTAGATGAGTAGCCAACTGGCTCATCGACAGAACGCACATTTTCAAAGTTGGGAGTCCACCTCCACCAGTAGACCAGTTACCAGTGGCGTACTGCAAAGATCTGTGCTGGGCCCTCTGCTGTTTGGAATTTATTTCTCTGAAGTCCAGGCAAAGGTAGATGGCCTGTGGCTTATCAAGTTTGGAAATGACTGTAAACTGGGCGCAATCATAGAGTCCCCCAATGATGTTAACATACGGCAGAAATGGCTGAAGAGGACAAATGATTGGTGCCAAACTCATGGAATAAAATGTAACGCAAAAAAATGCCTCATTATCCCCTTTGGCAAAGAAGTAGCCCCTGCTAATTATGATATAGATGGCACGCTACTAATCTCAAACTCAATGGTGCGAGACTTGGGAACACAGGCTGATAATCTAAACTTTGATCACCATGTGTCTGTAGTGGTAGAAAAGCATTTTACATTGCGCATCTCATAAATAAGGGCATCGCATCCAAGGCCAGGGAGGTTATAGCAACACTGTATTCGACCCTTATCAGACCACTAATTGAGTACAATACTCCCTTTTGTATGTACCTCACCAGACACCTGCAGCAACTGAAGAGACCACAGAGGTTTTTTTACCAAGAGAATCCCGGGCCTACAAAACATGACAAACATGGGAAGGCAGAAAGCCGTGTCCCTGTACTCTGTATCATATAGGCTGCTGACAGCAACCTGTGCCTGGCCTACAAAACAGTCTCAGACCCTGTCCTAATGGAGTTGCTGCACATGAGCAAATCAAATGGGACAAAAGCCTGTGATATTAACAGAACAAGCTTGAGAGACAGATATATCTCCCAGAGATTACTGCTCCTCTGGAATAAGGTACCACTCCATGTGAAGCAGAACTGCTCAATGACATTATTCAAGCACAACCTTGGCAACTGGATGGGTGAAAATAAATTCATCCAGGGGGTGGCATCTATGTCCCTCATGGACAGGGGCAGCAGTGCTGATCACAGAATCACTCTGCTAACAACGACCATCTAAATATAGTCAATAAGAGTACTTGTGTTTTACATGGCTAGGCTTGTAAAGGAAAAAAACACACAATCCGGAGCTCAGTAGAAAAACTGCACAACTCTTTTATTCACGCTTCTGTTACCAATGCCCATTAGCCTAGTAACCTCCTATGAACTTATAAACCTATCTGTAAGAACCTAAAAAGCCCATTCCAAATCTAGGCATTCAGGCATACAGTGATGCCAGATTAACAAGCTGCACTCAAGATACAATATTCTTGGTGAGATTATCCCTAAACAGACCAAAGTTGAAAAAAGTATTTAAGAGCAATAGTCACATCAAACCTGAATCATAGTATGCAGTTGGAAAAGAGAGTGAATAAGGCCAAAAGGATGCTGAGGAACATAGTATGGGAAGTGGACCACAGAGATACTGAAGACATTTTCCCACTGCACAGGACACTGACAGAACCTCATCTTGAGTTCTGGGTGTAATTATTGCTGAGATAGTCAGACAAGGAGTGAGGCAGACTTGGGGGGAAATGCAGTGAGGGTAAGTGGAAGCAGAGAACAGCAGTTATGAATCAGTATAGAGAGAGGTGCAGCTAGGATACAGGCAGAGAATGGCACACTGAAACTGGAACAGGAACAGAGGAGAGTCAGAGGACAAGAGTCAGGAAAGCAGTGTCCATTACAGGGACAAAGCAGAGGTGGGATCAGCAAGATGAGATGTTGAAAGAAGAAAAAAAAATAGGGAAGAGCAGCAAGAGGAAAGGTCTGAGTGAAGTAAGTCAAGAAGGGACCAGAAGTGAACATCAGTCAGGGAAAGCTGTAGACAGGCATAGGAATGATAAAAAAAGAGGCAAGCAACAGCACAAAGAGGGAGGCAGAAGACAGAAACAGAGGAGAAGGATTGGCTGGGTAGTAACTGACATGGAAAAGGGTGGAGGTAGAAGAGGTAGCAACATGAGGTAGGAAAACAGGTAAAAGAGGACTGGCAGCATGCGGACAGAGAAAAAAGTTTAAGTAATCAGAGATTGTCACAAAAGCTTAAAAGAAAAACAGGAGATGCTAGATTACAGTTTACTATTTGGCATAGGCTTTGTACAACATAAAAGGAGGAAATCACAAAGGTCACTAAGCAGAGACATGGATGCATGTAGTTTATTTAGGTACTGATAACCTATCAGAGGAAACAGCTGAGGTGGTAACAGACATGACCAGGGAAATGGCAAAATAATGCCAGGATGGCAGGTTTGGTGGTATTCTTCTCAGAATTGTTACCTAAACCAGCAACAAGCACATTAAGGAAGGAGAGATTCAGGGTGTAGGATGACTGGCTATACCAGTGCTCAAGAGATGAGAACTTAGGACTGATAGGAGAATAGAAAGGCCTGGCGGAGAGATGAGCTCTTTGTAAGGAACAGAACTCTTCCTTGCTTGGAAGGGACAGCAGTGCTCAAAGCTAGGTTGTTAAGGTATGTAGATATGACTGTAACTTTAAACTTAAGATGGAACAGGGGGGCAAGGTTTCAGTGGAAGCAGAAGAGAGGGATAGATTTACTTAAACATTAAGCAGTTGAAGAAATCAAAGAACAAAGATGAGAAATGAATAAGGGTAAATTACGGTATAGCTATATAATACTGCTATGTAATAAAAGGTGTCCAGTGAGGAACAGGAGGTTTCTGCAAGTAATGAAGCATGAGTGGAGGTTGTACATAGGTTGGTACTAGGCTATCGGCCCTAGGGCCTGTACAAGCCTAGCCATAACAATTCCCTGGCTATTTCTTCCCACAATATTTACTTCCTTGGACCCCTGTCTAGCAGGGTGACTGACATGATTTCCGGGGCGAATTTCCTATCTCCCATCCAATCGTCAAGGTTCCTTTTGAAGAGGGGCAAAGAGGCGCTCTGCTTGACATGTATGGGCAGTATATTCCAGAGTCTGGGGAGTCTCTGGGTCAGGAACCTATCCCTCCCGCATGTTTTGTTCATTGTGATGACAAGGTTTAGATCCCTGGAGCGTGTGGCCCTGAGGGATTGGGATTTCTTTAAGTGTAGCATGTCCAACAGCTCTGGGTTTGACATGGCTTTGTATGTTAAGCAGAGATCACCTCAGAGTAGACGATATGTGACAGAGTATAGCTGGAGTATTTTTAGACGGTCAGCATAGGGCATCTGCTTTAGGCCTGTGATTCTTTTAGTGAGGTATTTCTGCGGCCTTTCCAGTTGTTGGAGATGTGTTGAGAGGTACATACCAAATGGGACATTGTATTCTATAAGGGTTCTAATGAGGGATGAGTACAGTGGGACAATGACCTCCTTTTTTCTGGATGAAAATCCCTTAGTGATGAGGTGTGCCACATAGAAGGATTTCCTGACTGTTGTGGAAATATGGTCATTGAAGGTGAGACCACTGTCCACCTGTGTCCCTAAGTTTCTTATCACACTTTCGGTGTTTAGTGTACTGCCACGTATGTCCTAATTCATAGGTACATGTTTTTTCCCAAAGGGGAAAACTATACATGTCTTGACATTGAGCTTGAGCCCATGGCTCTGGCACCAAGCATCTGTTTCGGTAAGGCCCTTTTCTAGAATATCCACATCATTTGGGGATTCAGTAATGGCTCCCAGTTTGCAGTCATCTGTGAGCTTTGTTAGCCAGAGTCCCTTAGTGTTGGCCTGTACTTCAGAGAAGTAGATGCCAAACAAGAGCTGTCCTAGGACTGAACCCTGAGGTACTCCACTTGTCAGTTCTCTGGAGCTGGATTTGGAGTCAGCTACTTTTACAGTGTGGGTTCTGTCAGTAAGCCAGTTGGCAACCAATCGAGTGACATAGGGATTAATGCCCATTGCAGCTATCACCAAAACATGGGCCAGTGATCTGTAACAGGAGGACATGGAGGTGGGAGGCTATTGGTCGTTTAGAAATCAATGGGAAGGGACTGAAGGGAGAGTAATGATCTATATAATTGTGGGCATCAAATGCATAGAGAAGAGCAGGAACACCACCCCCATGAACCAAATGCAAATGCCCTTGTGGTTCAAGTACGATAAGGGGGTATTAGTGAAATGATATTGTGTACTAGCTCTCAGCTACATAAAGAGAGAAGAAGGAGAAAATTGGGGTTGAGAATAAAGGTGTGAAATTAGAAGAAAAAGGATACTCTCAGGTGGTTCTGAATCTGCAAAGACAGAATTGGAGATCAAAAGTTGTAGGTTTGTGAGGTAGTGAAGCTGATTGAGAGCTTGGCCAATAAAAAGTTAGACAACTCACATACGGAAGTGAACCAGGAAATTTTGGAAAACGTATTAATCAAAGCAGACGGGGGCATGTCTAGGGGAAGGATTTGTCAGTTAACAATGATCACTCCACCCTGTGGTTAAGAAAGGAGAGGAAAACCAGGTGCAAAAAATAATTGTGTGGGATTTCATGGGAAGGGGTGAGTTACACTGAACAGAGGAAGAAGGTCATAAATTAATTAAGGGACTTTATTCAATATGATGAGAAAGTGAGATAAGGACAAAGATTAGTTAAGGTGTACTTTTGGTCTAAGAAAAAAAGAGTTGAGGAAGTCACAGAAATCCAAATTACAACAAAGGCCCCTGGAAAAAAATTCCAAGAAAAAGAAAACAGGATATAAGCTATACAAACAAGTATAACGAAGGTGTGTAACATTAATAAAGTACACAGTAAAAACTCATGAGCAGCCAAGCCAGATGCCATCAGATCTAATTAGAAAAGCAATAGCTATACCAATATATACATACATAGAATTTAAAGCAAAAGCTAACTTTAAAAACCTGTAAGCATAATAGTTAAAACTATACAAAAGATCCAATGTAATGCAGTGATATATGGTATGTAACTGTTTTGGAAAGCCAGAAGGAAAACCTGCTGAATGATGGGAATATATGGAAAGAAGTGGATCAGAAAAGGGGAAAGAAAGATATCTAAAGATTCATAAAGGGAGAGAAATTATAAAGAAACTGAGGATGATAGGAAATTGAGGAAGACAGGTAGGCGTTATAGATAAAGGGAGTTTCAGTGATGTTAGAGGAATAGAAGAAGAGTGAACATAAAACTAAGATAATATACAAGTAAGCTAAAATCAGTGAATTAAAGATTGCAGAAAATTAAAGTAGAGTAAAGGAAAGCAGGTACTGAAGCTGTGGAGCTGTTACCACAGTTGTATTGCCAAGTACACCTAAGAGAGATTTAATTGTTTGTTTAAAAATATCCAGCACATTCATCTGACAGGCCAAGTAAGGTAATTTATTCAAGCATCTTGTTACATGGAGTTCTGAATTTAGAGTCTGTCATTTCCAGGAAGGACAAGTTTTCAGCAGAGACACATTAGATGACTGCAGGCTTCTGGTGGAAGTATATAATCAAAGAAGGTATTAGCCAATGTTGAGCAGCTGTTGAACTGTAAGAACTTGTTTTATGCATCTTTTAAATGGATGTCAATTGGACACAAATGTCCCTTTTCAGGGGTGAGCCATGAAGCACTGCCTGGTCAAATCACTTTTTCAAAGTCACACAACAGACAAATGGAAGTGGGAGGAATCAAACCATGTATATTTGATTACATGAAGCACCTCATTAACAGCGCAGAGCCTTAGTCCTCTGTGCTAACTGACAGAAATTTGTCATGAAAAAATGGCTCTGACCCAAGCAACTTAAGGATTTTAATGCACTATACTATACTGTTTTCACAGATGACATCATTACATTACACTCCGGTAACTCATGCAACAAATCACAAGGAAAGCTACAAGACTTCAACTTACTAGGAACTGGCTTCTAACAAGCAGCTTGTATTAAACTTTAAAAAAAAAATGAGTACTATGCTGTTTGGAACAAGACAAAAAACTTACATCTAATCCTACATCAAACATTACTGACCTTCAAGGAATCTCACTGACTATAAGTACCTAGGTATAGCTTTTTTTCTTACTAAATGCTGCTTTATTACACTTTTGCATAAATACATACATAAAATATTTCATACTCCTGTACATTAATATACAAATATTTCTGTTTTTTTAACAGATTCCTTTACCATCCAGACAATAACCCTGGATCAGGTGCCTTAAGTTCTTATGTTTCTTATACCATTCACTGTGCACTCTGTGGCCCATCCAGCCCATATTGCCTTACATTTCCTAGTTATATATCCTATCCAACTTCTACTAAATTTATCCCTTCTATTTTTGCCATACTTCTCCCTACCTTTCCCATTTCTTCTGATTAAATTTTGCTTTCCCTTTTAGAAGCACCTTCAATTTGTTCTCCCTCAAGCTATTTATTGCTTCTATTAATTCTTTTATAGTGGGCATTGTGATGATAGGAGGTACTTCCAGCCATGCCAGGAGAAGTAGGGCAGCAGATGTGTAACATATGCCAGCACAGCTAGCTGGAATTTAGTAAATAATTATGTGTCATTTGTGTATCAAACTGATTTGTACAGAAGCTTATGTTTAAAAAGGTATTTGTAAAGTTGCTTGTGTTAAAATGTATCAACAGTGTATCCTTCTGGAAAGAAAAGAAATGTGCATGCATTATTGTAACTGTTTAAATGTATATATTATAACAGAGGATACTGGAAGAAAAGAAGTTACTCTCAAACTTAAAAAATAGCAAAGGAATTAAATACTGGGCCTAGGCCATAAAGATGTTATCTCACAGTTTGGAATGAAGCCAGAGATGGAATGTGTGTACAAATTATGCTTTATTAGCTGTTGTAGGAAGAAGGGAAGTGTTTTATGGTTTTATGACTTCCAGCAGCTGCACCAGATCTGAGCAATGCTCTTGTGTGTGCATTATTGACATGTAGGTGCTAAAATTCAGGCAGCTTCTAGTGATAGGGGATAGTGTGGGAAACAGAATCAGATGACCAGATACTTGTGATGTCATTCTGTAAGCCAGAAATAATATTTAGATATTAGTAGTAGATTGCTCTCGGCATTCTATGCTATGTCTTGGATCTCACAACAAGGACCACTCACCCACATCATCTTGCCTTGCTCTATTCAGTAAGTAGGACCTGTAATTCCCTACGTCAGTCAGGAAAATATAGTGAGAATAGTTAAGCATTGTTTTTCTGTAACTCTTTCCAGCTGTGTTATTTTCAATATTTCCTGTGGCTGAAACTCTAGTGTTTACTGTAAATAGATATTTAGTATTTTCATGTTCTTTTTTATTTATTATTAAATATATTTAAACTTCTCATTGTGGCTGGTCTTTTACAGAAATATTTTAAGCTTTGAGAGTATTTGCACATATTTATTTGGTGATAAAGCTGAACACTCCTGAAAGCCTTGCTGTTTGATCAATATTACCATTTGTATTAATAACTTAATTCAGCATAACTGGATATCCTTTTAAGAGCCTTATAGCAACTGACTGGTGGCGATGAATCTACCTTATAGTCTGGGCAAAGTTTGTAGAGTGGGTAATTCATGCCAGCCTTTCCCAGGTGTGACTGTGTATGAAAATTAAATCTCTAAAAGTATGTGTGTCGGCTACTTGGAGCAGGAATGTGAAGCACTGGTTTCACGGAGAGGGTGCTGAACACAGCTGTGCCAGTGGAGAGCCTCATTGGGGACCTGGGGAGAGTAGTCATATACAGAGAAATCCAGACCCTGGCTGACTGTGTTCTCTGTGTGCTGTTAAGGGAAATTGTGCTTGATGTAGAGAAGTCTGCATCTGGAAATACTGAGTGTATCCATTTGTATTCCAAGTGAATGTCCCTCTCCAGTGTCAATGGTGAGGATTCAGGCTCCTTGATTACTGGCCCAGAATGAGGACATCACAGGCTTATTTATGGACTTGCTTTTAATTCCATACTTTAGGTCTCCCTGCTGTATTTAAATGATAGTCACCTTCTATCAGTACTATTGTCCTTCCTATCACCTTACTCTTTCTGAGTAGCTCCTTTTTATTGTTGAACACCAGAGCCCCATATATATATATATATATATATATATATATATATATATATATATAATTTGCTTCTATTGTTCTAGCTTGTATTAGCATCTCAATTATCTTACACCTCTGGAGCCCTTTTCTTTATGTGTTTCTGTCAGAGCTCTCCAAAACCCTCAATAGTTCTATAAAACATAATAGTTTTGATGGGGGGATGTCTATTAATTCTTCCCACGTCATCACTTTGTCCTCCTTCCTGATCTGCTCCCAGAATAAAATATTTATTTAATTTGCTATCCACTGACTAAGCATCCCTTTATCAGAACTCTTTTTATTATTTACCATGCCAAATGGCCATAACGCATATTTCAACCAACTAAGCTCCTTTTAGGGCAAAATCCTTTCTACTTTTTAGTTAGTTACCCTACTAACAGGCTATCTTTTTGACTTTTGTCCTGGGACTGTATGTAAATTATTTCCTCTCTCTCTCTCTGGTTTGAGCCTTGAGTGGGCGTCACTGTATCCTTCCACTTGGCTAATAATCTGCCACATAAATGGCTATAATATAGCTCCAACTCTGGGACCTAGGTATAACCTTTGATCAACAACTTACCTTTGCTCCACATGTGCAAAATATCACAAAAGTAGCACTCTCTCACCTTAGGTTAGCATTCAAATGCTCTCATCTACTCCCAAGATAATATAGGAAAGCTCTAGTATTACAAATGATAATGCCCAGAATAGAATAGAATACTGTCTACCTCTATTTGCTCAAACTCTGCACAGTACACCCACAGTCTGCAAGTGACTACAAACAAGATCTGCAGATTCATGGCCAAAGCTAGGAACAGAGGACATAACTGTATCTCTCTCTAGAAAAACTCAAATGGCTACCAGTAACTGCTAGGACCACTCCCATACATCTCAACTGTCCAGATTTTTGCCCCATATTTTTGGTCCATTTTTTCATAAAATTGTGATTTTCTGGCAAATTAGTGGCAAATCATTAAAGACTAAAGTTAGAAAATAATGACAGACATTTGAGCTTCAAACTTCGTACCCTTCAGAAAAGTCATGCTAATGCAAAACCTGTTATTCTATCAACTTTCTAAGTTTTTAAAAGCAATGTTTAAAAATTGTCCCTATTTCTGGGCCTGTGTCCCACTTTTATTTATGGCTTTCTCCAGATTTTTTGCTCTAAGAGGTTGAGAGGTATGGAACACTCTCCTACTCAACTGTTTGGTTTCCAATATAATTTACTGCTCATACACCCACCTGTAGTCCATACACTACATCACAGGCGGACAAACTATTCTTATGCTTCTCTACAGACAATCTCATCTCTTTGGCAATACCCCATTTCAACAAGTCAATAAGTGAAAAGGCCTTGCATGCAGCATGGCACTCACTATCTCAAGGTATCCAAAAGTAATAGGAATTAAGTATATTTAACAAGGAGCTACTTGGATGTCTTAGTAACAATACAAGTAACAATGCTTTGACAATGGCTATTCATATTTGAAGAGTTAGACATGGTTACTTCTAAACAGCATTAGTGCAGTTATTTGAAACACATTGTACATATGTAAATACTACTTTCTATTACTATTTTAAATCTCTTCCAGCTCTTCTTTCTATAAACCCACATGCTACTCTTTTTAAACTGTAAACTGTCGTTATCTGTATTTAATTGTGTTTCCCACATCGTCCCATTATTCTTCTACAAATGAACTGTCACTATTTGAATTGTGCAATTACATGCTGTATTACTGTCATCTATATTTATCTTCCATAGGTCACACTGTTGTTGTTCTGTGAATTAAATGTCACATTATTTGAATTGCACAAATAGCAAAGAATTGTAACTATCTGTGGAAACTTGTGAATGCCTAATCTGCCCAAGTCATGGCTGAAAATGGTCTGTGGACCAGGCCACTTACTCAGTCAACATAATAAATAAATAAATAAATGTCAGGGAATTATACATTAAGCATGGAAGCAGACAGAGCAACATTACTTAGGTGGATTTTATCATCCATAAATGCCTTCTCTATATACAGAATTCCATGTTTCTGATCTGTTTCGGTAACTGCATCATTAATGTGGCTATTGTGTTATGGGTCATTGTCAACTGTTAAGCTTAGCAGCTTGGTAGATTTAATAAGTTCATTAAGAGAATTATGGGAAGAAATTATTCAAGCGGGTAGAGCAAACAGTACAGTACATACATACTTCAGATGATAAGAGTCTATGCTCTGTTTTTCCTGACATTTTTGAAAGACCTGATTCTTTTAGCCAGGGCTGGACCATGTCAGAAGTATACTGCAGCTTTTCTTCAGACAAAAAACTAAGAGCAGAGCAGAACAAAAATAGTTTCATATGTGCACTGAGACAGACTGGCAACTCCAAACTATCTGCCAGGCCATGAATATAGACAGAAAATAATAATGACCCAAGCACTGAGCTTCATGTGAAAGAAAGAGCTGTATTGGTGCGGGACAGAAAAGTCATCACTGTAGAAGTTGTGAAGGCAGGATGAAGACAGACAAAGCTGTAATGCAAGCCAAGCTGGTAGATTCAAGAAAAACTGGTGAGATGAAGAACAGATGGACATAATATTTCTTGGATACACAGGGGAAGGCAAGAGGATCTGGACAGAGACTGGACTGCTGGATGTAGGTGGACGCCAAGATGCAGGCAGGTACTAAATAAGTCTTTCATCTCTGTCTTCAGAAAAGAAGCACAGCAAAAGTACTAGTTAGTGGGGAAGAGGGTGGAAATTAAGTGGTGGGGGAAAAAATGACAGATGAAGGGTGACTATGTAAAATGTGACAAATGAGTGCAGGTTACTGTGACAAGATGCAAGGTTTGCCGTGCTATAAATGGGATGGCCGAAGTTCTTAGGAATTTTAATAAGACACTATAGTCTCTTTGGACAATGGCATGATGTCAGAGGGTAGTAGTCTTTGGTAGTGCTGTTTTACTGGACAGGAGTAGGAGGCAAAAAAGTTGTTCATCAATAATGGGTCAGTTAGGTTCTCACTCATTCCTGGGATAATGTTGGTAACAATTCTATGCAGCAGACTTGCTGTGTTTCTGGATATTAATGGACTGGAAAACAAGCTTCAGAATGGCTTCAAGGAAAATTCTTTCCAGTTAAAATGGAATCCACCCTATACCAGATCATAGCTGAAGCAGACTAGAAAAACTTGCTGGATGGAATGTTTTGAACTTAACACATTGCTACGCATGAGGCTGATGGGAAACTTTACAGCATGGTGATGAAAGCCATACCGTTATGATTGATGGGAAACTATTTGATATATGAAAATCAGGGGGTCAGTATATAGTGGGGAATTGTTAATGAGAAGCTAGTGACACTCAGGGTATTGTAGTGCTCAGCATTATAACCAATCCTATTTAGCATGCTTAGAACTATCAGAGGGTGGGAAATGGAGGATCAGCATCAGTCCTTTTACTGAAGCACCAAACCCAGTGCAGTAATTAAGGCTCTAATAGTGGAGCAATGTTATAGCATAACTTGGTAAAGCTAACTAGGTAGGCAGGTAGCACGTATGTAGGATCTAATACAAAAAAGAGCAACATTGTGCAGGAAGAATCCAGGAGAACTGTACAAACTTAAAGAAATGCATCTGTGAAAACTATGAAATAGGAACAATTCTGAGAATGATTATCACTTTTTTATCATTAATGTAATGCAGGGGCATGTGTCTGTATCAAAAGTGAATAAGATGCGAGATTAAGAAAAGATGTAAATATTGTATAGCAAAAGGGTGAAATAAGGGAAGGAAGGTGATATTGACCACATACGGCACTGGCTAGGCTGCATCTGAAAGGTCACATGGACTTATGTAAGCTTCACACGGTAATAATGAGCAGACAAAGCACACTGAGATGTCAGGGAGGGGCCAATCCCAGAGTGTGAACAGGTTTTACTAGTTACTAGTACAGGTTACACATACTATGGGGAAAAGTTCAGATCACATGATACGCACTGAAAATACCATCAATTGAGAGAGGGGGTCAGAAAGAAAGATGGAAGGGGAGAAAGAAGCATAGTTAACAATAGGAAGAAAAATTATGTGAAACTTAAGGAAGAAGATTTTTTATAGGAAAGTAGCAGAGCCCTGAAATGATCTGCCAGAGAGAACTGTGTAATACAGTAAACAGGGGACTCAATGGATTCTGTGCGTGAGAAGTGAAACAGGGACAGGAAGCTACACAACTGAGTGGATTTAGTTACTCATTTAGACTTCTGCTGTTGTTCTTCAGGTTTATTATAGACATTCATATGTTCCTGGCAGAAATGGTTACTCATCAGCCAAGACCTCTTATGAAAGTTAGTTTTACTTTAATTCAGTTACATAAATGAACTGTGACAAAGCGGCTTGTGCAACATGGAAAATAAAGTATTTGACAGTAATGAACGCACAATAGTGTGTGTATATGCAAGGATGGGAAATTCACAAAATGTATCCTCTTTCTACAATAGGTGCTGTTGTGTACAAATGTTTCAGTTTAACATAATCACATATTTTTTTACAGCCTAAAACGCAAATGAATCTACAGTATTCCCCAAAAAAGGCATACAATGAAGGGAAATAAAGCAGGAAAATAAAAGGAGGAGAAAAAGCCACATCTCAGAGTAAAACCTACCCAACCCCCACACTTATGGAAGACTTCCAAGGATTTCCAAAAGTCAGTCCTTAGAGTCTGCGATAACTCTCTGACTTGTCTGCATCTCTGAACTGGGACATAGGAGGGGACAAAATACAGCAGTATAGCATAACATCGGCTGCTTTTTTTTTCTGCATAATTTCCCACTATTTCAGATGCAGATTTAAAATTAAACTACAGCAAGTTCTTTAGAATTCGTGGAGAAACTGAAATTAAACATTTGGCACACACAATCTGTTGTCAATACTGTGTAGTAAGTTGCTTTGCAGATATGGTGTATATGATACAGATTTAACATCAAAATCAGCAAAATAATAAAAAAAAAAAAATCCTAGTCTCGTCTGGCAAAAAATACTGGAACACATAAGTGATGTAATACCTTTTACTGGACCAACTAAGGTCTCACAATACAATCTGCAACAGCTTCCAGTCTTCCCAAGCTCTCTGTGTCAGGGGCTAATATGTTATTTGTGCTAGAAACAGTGTTTTAATACTTAAGTGTACATCACGGAAAAGAAATGCTGTATTCCTTAATGCTGAGCTATACAGATGAAGCGAATAAAGTGATGTCGCTCTAGCAATAGCTTACTAGCTGTTGATGATGGAGTTATGTAGTCTAAAAACTTTGGTAGGCTGTATTGTTAACCTTTTGTTGTTGCTATTGTTGTTGTCTTTCGGCTTTTCCCGGTTAGGGGTCGCCACAGTGGAACTCCGGTCTGCTAATGATTGGCAGGAGATTTTCACGAATGCAGAGGTGCCACCTCGACATTCAACCTTCAATGAAGGCACGCCCATTTACACGTCTTTCAAATGCACACCCAACCATGGGGAGGGCATGCAGACTCCACACAGAAGGCACTCCCCGCACTCCAGCCGAGAATCGAAAGGGAGAAACTCTTGCTGTGAGGCAGCAACGCTACCGCTGCTTTTGTAGTTTAAGTAAAATGTTATCACCCCACCTGTATATTCCATTAAAATCAGTAGAATGAATCATTCATGCAGGTGTCATATACACAAAAACCATGGCAAAACCAAGTGATGATCTATTTAATTCACTGTTGCAGTATTAAACTGGGGATTCCTGCATCAGAAGCCTAAATGCTGTCCCTAAGACCACAGCTTTCACATGTTCCTTCCTGGTGTGGTGGACTCCCATCCCTACCAATCTCAGGATACTGCTGATATAAAGGGTAGTTGACAAGCTCTCTAAAAAAGAAAAAAGAAAAGGAGATCATTCAGAAAGATAACACCATCTCAGTGTCTAATAGCCACCCTTGGCTCAAGGGATCTGGTACCAGAGTGTCATTTTTCACAGTCCCTGTACCCAGTGTCTGCTTCCTGGCATAACCTTTTTAGAGGCCACCATGCTGTTAGTTCTTGCCACATCCTCTCTAGCTGAAAAGTTTTTGTTATCAGTCAGCCCCAGAGCCGCTATGCAGGCCCTGGCCTCTGACATGCAAGAACTGTGTTCTAAATGGAAGGGTGGTATCTCTTTGATTATACAACCCACAACTGGCCATGGATTTCTCAAAAGTATAAATTTTAGTGAAACGCACACACAGACACACACACACAGACACACATACACAGACACACACACACACACAGACAGACAGACAGACAGACAGACAGACACACACACAGACACACACACACACCCCTAGGCCTACACACCCAAATACAGACTCAAGACACCAAAGCCCAAACAGTTGTTGGACAGTTAATCCAAGCCACTGCTAACTGATTCTTAGCACCAACCTTCTCAGGACCTTTTCACACTGGCTCAGGACTTCATGAAGTTTATGAAATCCAGGCAGTCAGCCTCTAAAAAAGGTTTAGCCTCAGAAATTAATTGTATGAAAAAAACATCCTTCTCCCCAGAAGGACTCAGATTCCTTTGACTAAGAAGTGGAGTAGTTCACTTATATGGAGCAGTTGTCCCCAGCCTCTTTTATGGATTCTGATGCTAAAGACACACCTTTCCTCAAGCTCATCACCTCAGCCTCTATCTTTTGTAGGTACCCTTCACAGAATGAAGGACTCTTTCAGTTGGGAATCTAAGGAGTTCACCTAAGCTTAGATTAGGTGCAGAAAGTTTCTTGGCCTGCCAGAACCAAGATGCCTGGCTAATACCTCCAGTTTTACAGGTCCTGGATGATGCCTTTAATGCAGATTCTCTGCAGCCTGATTCCCTGCCCCCTTCCCTAAGAAACCATACCACTTCTATAGGGTCCATGACTGACATAAGCACCATTACATAAATCCCATGGCAGATCCAGCAACAATGTCCCCAGATTCAAGCAAATGATAGTCACATGGCAGAGCCAACAACAATGCTCATGAATTCAAGCAAATGATCAGTGGCGCTGTAGCCAAGAATCCAACTTCAAATGACAGGAAGAGTAGGATCCTTGACCAGTTTGGAAAAAAACACTTACACTTCAGCTACCCTGACCATTAGGGCAATCGACTGCCATTCTCATATGTTCAAGTTTCAGGAGTTGCCCTCCCCGTCCCCATTAGCAGATAAGATAAAAGGCAGAAGAGATACCAGACAAGAGCCTTAGGAAGGAGATGCTGGAATTGTATAACATCAATTCCCAGATTGTCACTCATACCATAATATGTGGCTATGATGCAGCAGATACATTATGCACAATAGCCCTTCTTGGGGTCAGTGGTGAGGAGACAGTCCTGGCTAAGGAGCCAGTCCCTTTCAGTGAATGTAGAGGCAGAACTCAAGGATGCCTCACTGGAAGAAGAGTTCCTCTTTGGACCCCCAGCAGAGAAGGTGTTTAAAAAAATGGAGAATGAGAGAAAGACCACACGATCCACTAAGGACATCTTTCAGATAGAGAAAGAGGAACAGGACTTTCCCCAAGCCTATTCCTAGTTTCAAGAAAAGAATCTTGTAGACCCATACTGGATCAGTCAAGGCTGCATAAGTATCTAGTAGTTCCAAAATTCATGGTGTTAACTTTACAGAAACTCTTACTCCTGATTTTGCCTGGGGCCCTGATGGCGGCATTAGATCTGAATGATGCCTACTTGCATGTTCCTATAGCAAAGAAGAACAGATGATTTGTGAGGTTCAAGGCAGGGGACTCTCATTTTCAATGCACATCATTGTCCTTTGACTTGCCAGATGCATCCAAGATTTTTACAAAGTACCTGGCACTAGTAATTGCCTTTGGAAGATCAAGGTGCATCCATATACATCCATACCTTGATGGCTGTGTCATTCAGACCTCTTCCCTCACAGAGATACAAAAGGCTTTAGAGATCACTACTGCATGCTTCCAAAGGACAGAGCTGGCTCTGAACATCTAGAAGTCACAGCTACTGCCAGCAAGAAAGGTGAACCTCCATGGGCAAGCCTGGACTTGGACAAACAGAAAGCATTCCTATCCCCAGACAAGACCGAGTTCCTCTTTCAGTATTTCAGCAAGGTACTCAACTCTACCAGCCATCAGAACATTTAGGGGCATTTTGCAACAAGGGACCTTATTTAACATGAAAGGCAATACCACAGTCATGTGGGACATAAACAAGCAATGAGGAATTCACTCCAACCTCTGATGCATACTGGCTATGTAGGTTTGGAAGATGGGCCAGTAGGTAGGGATGAGCAATACCACAGACATGTGGGACATAAACAAGCAAGGAGGAATTCACTCCAACCTCTGATGCATACTGGCTATGTAGGTTTGTGAGATGGGCCAGTATGTAGGGATGACACCTACTGTCCAGTAAATACTCTCTTTAGACAGCAGGCTGGCAGATCACTTAAGCAGGACAGTACTAGGGCCTAACAAATGGATGATAAAGTGGAAGTGTTGTTAGATCTGGTCAAAAAGTGGGGTGTGATAACAATTGTCTGGATAGAAATACAGCTGAGGAAATATTGCACAAGGATTCCAAAGAAAAAGACCTGAGAGACAGATGTTATTTCAATGTCATGGACAGATCTATTTTTGTATGCTTTCCCCACCAATTTCACTAATCTACAATGATACAAAATATCAAGTAGGAGAGGCCTAAAATAGTTCTAATTGCACCATTTTGGCCAAAGCAGTATTGGCTCTTCCTCTTTCTGGGGCTTGACAGAAAGGAGCTACTCATTCTGCCCAAGCAAGTAAATCTGCATATAAATCACCCCAACAATGAGAATAATTTAGCACCTATCCCTTCTAGGTACATGTTCATTGAGAATGTGCTTTTTATTCTGAGAGAGGATGGAAAACCAGTACTAGAAAATCTTATATAACAAAGGGAAAAAGGTTCTCCCACTGGTGTCTTAACAAAGGGCATGACTCAAGTTCTTCACAGGTGTCCTTCATCCTCTTCTAACTGACAAACCTGTTCAAATCAAACCTATCTTATGCCTCCATCAAGGGGCCTGCCTGGGCCATAACTGCTTGTCTGGCATTACAATGAAACAGGTACTGAAAAAGATTCTTCATCTGAGAGATCCCTGAAAAGAAAGTGCATTGCCTTCAGACATCCATTTTGTATTGGAAAAGCTAACCTTACCCCCTCCCCTCTTGAGTGTGCTGCTTCCACCATTACTTCTCTACTGGTAGATATGACCTCAGTATGATGGATTTCTGAACTTCAGGCTCTCATATATAGAGAACCTTTGCTCGTTTTCCATAAGGATAGGGTCATCATCTATACCAATCCTTCTTTCATGCCTATACTGGTTACAGAACTCTATTGAAAATCAGGCAATTCACTTTTTTTTTATCTGTATCGAACGAGGTAGAAAGAATTTTACATTCCCTTTATGTGCACAAGCTCTAAACACTTCAGGACATGTAAAAAAGAAACACATATGGACTTCATCAGAACTTCTTGGTGTAAATAAATTAATTTATGAAGTTTTTCTGAGTGTGATTTCCTTTACTGATCAAACATCTTGTGGATTTTTTTTTTTTTGTTCTGTATTTCTTCACCTGAAGTATTTTGACAACACACAGACACACACACACTTCCTTACGCACTAAGAGACATCCTCTCAGTCAGCTAGTGGGCAGTATGACCGCCAGCTTTTCATTATCATTTAATTTATCCTTCTCTTCAAAAATAAGTACACAACTTCTTTGGTACTCTCTCCATTTACTGTATTGCACGTTTAATGCATTTTTCATTGTCTATCTGATGTATTATAATTTATTTCAATTTTGTTGTATTAATTGCATCAGACGAGTTCACTTACACATTTATCAAATAAAATATGAGAATAATATCCCTTACATAACAATGGCTACTTATCATCACATTGAGTGCACTAAAACTGTGGTTCATAAAACTGGAAAAAATAAACTCAACAATACTAAAATCAGGATGATTTTTACAGGGGGCAGTACCTCCTGCACAACCACACCATCATTACTCTAACTCCAAGGCCAACAACCTCAGTGGGGTAGAAAAATAGTTTCTTACCTCTAACCTGAAGAGGGCTGGGCACAAGAGATACCGTCGCAATCTGACAGATTTTGGAGTGCTTTTGCAAGGAAGAGTGGGCAAATACTGCCAAGTAAAGATGTGCCATGCTGATAGACTCCTATCCAAGAAGACTGAATGCTGTAATTAAATCAAAAAGTGATTCAACAAAGTATTAGTTTAAGGGTGTGCACACTTATGCAACCAGCATATCGTATGCTTTTTATTTTTTATATTTTTCCCCTAACATATTTGTTTTTCAATTGAATTGTACAGGTTATAGGTCACATTAAAGGTGGAAAAAGTTTGAAATGATTTATTGTGGTCTCATTTTTTTATATCACAAAAAACTGGCATTTTAACAGGGGTGTGTACACTTTTTATAGCCACTGTATATAATTTCCTGGTCCCAGTTTTTATCATCTTCCTCAATAACTTTTCTGAGGATGTTTTTTAAATGTATGACTAAAACATTTAATTAACCCAATTGTTTGGATATTGGTACGCTATGGTTTTTAATTGCCTGACCATAAATCATTGGCACAGTTGGTGAATTATTCAAGTCAAAAATGGCATCCCCTGGTCAATGAGTATTTCCTTAGGTATCTTTACTCTAGAAACTAACACTAACTCCTTAACTACAGATTTAGCATTAGTCTTACATGGAAGGAGTAGCCTCAGGGCAATTAGCTGTATATTTCAAAATGACAAGAATGTGCTGAAACACATTGCTGGATTTTATCAAAGGCCCAACGATATCCATAGCAATAAGCTAAAATGGCACCTCTATAATAAACATTAGAATCAAATAATTGTTAAATCTCTGGTAAGGCACTATATTCTGGCATTCAGGGCATCCAGCACAAAAGTTCCCAACTTTTTTTTTTATTATTCCTGGACAGTAAAACCTTGCTAGGTTCCATGCTTTAGTCATGCCATTCCTAGGTGCCTTCCAAGTGCATGGTTATATGCTAAATTCATCACTATGCTTCTGCAAAATTTGGGCACTAAAAATGATACACTACTTCCTCTCTGTCCTTACTCTGTACAATAAATAATTTAGTAACTCAAAGGATGAGTAAGATGTGAGAATATTTTGTTCATCTTCTTCCCCCATCTACTATAGCTATATTTCCCTCGTTCTGAAAATGTTATCTTTCTACTGTGGCTTTTGAAAGTTATCCAGCTTAACTGGAGTTCAGATAACCCTGGAATTTCTTCAGAGTCAGCCTTATTTAGCATGGAAAACACTTTCTCTTCTCCTTCTAACATAGGTACTGGGGTTTCAGTATCTAACTCTTTGTCTAAGAAATACAATTCTTACTATACTCTCTGGTGTTTTTTGTTGGCTTTACCTTATTCATTTTATGCTTATTCTTTCCCTTTAGTAACATAATGCATAGAACTATTTTTCTTTTGTTTAATGTTCATATATGTTGGCTTACCAGGAATATCATTAGGGCTTTGTTCAAGGTTACTTGTTTCTTGGTATACAATTCCCTTTATTCCATCTTTTATATTTTTTAAGTTGATCTTCCTGTTTCAGTGTGTGACTGAACATCACCCTTTTAATTTCTTTTTCCTTTGTAGGCTATGCTCTCTTTGCACAAGGTATCTCTGAACAAAATTTAACTTCAGTTTTACTTCTTTCTTTATTTACAGGTACCTGCTGCCTACAGCTGTCCCATGTTTGAGTTTTCTGTCTTACACTGACAGATATAGGTTTAGAAGTTTGACCAGGTACTGTTTTGTTCTCTTTTGTTACACTGCTGAAGTCTTTCTTGTTATTAAGTTCCTCCTTTTCAACTTCTACATGATGCTTTGAACTCTATTTCAGAGACTTTTTGTTTTAGCTTGAAAGTTTAGAATCCGCTCAGCTTGTATATATCCTCATTCTCTTGGAATATTCCATTTCAACAAGTAATTCCCTCACTTTAGTTCTACTAATCATTACTACTCCTTGTTCTACAAACCTTCAGGATGAAACAATGCTTCTTCTCCCTGCTTTTTAACACTTTCATGTTGCAATATTCTACTGCGTAAATAACTCCCTTTTGCTGGTTCTGGACTTGAAGGGTGTCATGCCACAGGTATACATTGATATATCTCTTTAAATGATGAATATTCTTCCTCTCTCTGTATTTGTAGCAATTTGCTTGCACCATTAGATCTATTAAATTCTATTCCTTCAACTTTCTTAGATTTATATACCCTTGTGAGTGTATCTGGTGCTTACTCCCACATATTTCCTGGTTACACAGAGGATTATCTGTAAGCTCATTCACTTGCTGGTTCCTTCCCCACCCCGATAAGAGTGCTATGTCAAAGGGATTATATTCTTCCCATTGTCTTCCCAAATCTTTAGAAAGGAGGAATTTTTTCCCTAATATCACATCATGTGTTAAACCAGAAGTTAACCATCAGTATAAGTTTACATTTCCAAACACAGTTTGTACATCTGCCTGAATAATGGGATGCTGTTTCCTAGCATTATGAATGGAGAATACTGAAAGTGTTTAAGGGTCTTCTTTTTCCATACCTAGTGTACATTTATAAGCATGACCATACTGCCTGAAACTAGTAATCCCAGCAGATTACTGTCATCAATTAAGACATTACATTTAACTTATTTTGCAATACCACAGCAGAAAGTTCAACTATTCTGGCAGACAACTTAGTGCATGCCCTATGCTCAGTATCATCAGTAGCATTCTGCACACTGGTTATCATTTCCTCAGGGAGAATGATGTTATTATTACTAGTACAACATATATGTGACTCCATTTCCCACATTTGAAATAGAGCATGTTTACATTTAATACCTTGTGTTACCAGAGCTTTACGTGGGCCTTACCACAGGTTTACACTATAGTTTTAGACATAGCTTCATACAAAAAATAAATCTCTCTACAGGTGTCACACGATTTTCAGCATCCTGCAGATCAGTTTAAAACAATGACATTCTTAAAGCAGCAATGGCCATCATGTCTAACCTTCAGGATCTAACCATAATTTAAGTACATGTTTTAAATCAAATGATCTCCTTACCATTTGGTTGTGACAGAATGCCTGTCTGTGAAAATGATGAGCTTGTGACTCACATGTAACACCAGTTCAAGCTTATAGTGCTTTTTTAATGTTATTGTAATCATATTTAGTTCCTTCAATGTCTATGAAGGGCTTTAAAAGTTTGCCAGTTAACTTGGCTAAAATTATTCTAGTGCAGGCACTGTAATCCCATCTCTCAAAGTGGGCATGCTGTTTAAATGCTAGGAAGGATGCCACAATATCTTCCTCCCTGGTTAGCTTCTTATTAGGTGGCACTGTCTTGCAACAACTGGAACTCCCACACAGATACCCTATTAAAAGGCTACAAGACCTAAACAACATTCTCTACATGGACCAACTCAAAGTCCTGTCATTAAACTCGGTATCCTACAGACTGCTAAAAGGTGACCTGTGTCTGGCATACAAGTCAGCCTCTTACCCATTACTGATGGATTTACTGCACATCAGCAAATCAAATTGCATCAGAAATACTCAGTTTACTGATCTAAAGCTGTTCTGCAACATCGGCAGAACAGTTTGGATGGACATGTATATCTTGCAGAGGATGCCGCTGCTGTGGAACAGTCTCCCCATCCACATTAAACAAAATTCATCCCTGTCCATATTCAAGTGTAACTTAGGTCTATGGATGGGAAACAGGACTGCTCTTGTACCGCTAATGGACTAAGGTACTGTCAGAAGAAAAAATTAAAATGAGTCACATCTACCTCAGGTGACGAAAAACTTCTTTATTAGCAGCTAACCAGATTACACAGCATGTTGGCCAAGATGATCTCCTCCTCTGGTCAACATGTTTACTGACATCAACTTTTATACTGCAAGCAAAACAACTTTTTGTTACATTTCTGACTGTTGACAGTTGGCTATGAAAAAACACCTGTGGTAAACATGTTTATCAAAAATTACCTCAAACCAACAGTTAGTACAGAATGCTCAAGAAGTACAGAATGTTCAGTTCAACCATGGTAGCTCAAATTTTCCAGGACACACAGCCTGCTTCAGTAAATTAACTCTTACTCGGCCGTGCGTCCTTATCCCAGGCTTCACTAAGCTATAACCAAGTCTCTTTATTCTGAAATGTAGAAAAGAGTTATTATTCAGGTTCATAAGCAATGCTGCATTTTGTTCACAGATGAGGCCCATCTTTGATAGGCATATCCCAACAAATAACATGTTCACTTTGCAAGAAGAGGAAAAAGACAAATAACAGTATGTTTTTAAAAATTTTCTCTTAACATTTCCCCCCTGAAAACACTTTTTATTTGTCTTTTTATTTCAGCAATATATGGTAAAAACTAAGTTTTTCTTTGCATACATTACTTCATTGGCAAGACAAACTTTTAAACTTCAAAAACTTCATTGCACCTCATTCTTGTTTGGAAATTGTTAAAGTATTATGCTATTAGAACAGAGTGTGTTTTTCTGTGTAATGTACTAGTTTAGATCTTTTCTGCTGTTTTTTTTTTTTGTGTGTAATGTATTATCGTGGAGCTTTTCTCCCCGGGCCTCCACTGAAAACGGGCTTTCGGGTCCAGTGGACTTCCCCGGTTATCAAACTGGAAATAAATAATAATAATAAATAAATAAAAACATTTGCAAAAAGTCACATTTCAATGTATTCACTTTCACCAGTCTGTTGCAATTGCTGGTACATCGTCTTCGTAACAGCAGTATCAACCAGTCTTTGTAGAAGACCTCTGATATACAACAGCAACCACATACCACCATGATAGCCACAGCGACTCCAACGGACACCAGGAAACTGCTGATGAGATGACTCCATTTTCCAAACCACGCTTGTAGAAAGTCTGTAAAGGGATTACTTACCCCAGAGTTCTCTGCCAATTCTTCGGATAACATTTCCAAACCTTTCAAAGCTCGGGTGATACTTCCATCAGGCGCAGTGTTGTTTGGAATATACGTACAACAGAAAGTCCCAAACATCTTGCAAACTCCTTCTTTGGCCAGGAGCATATCCAACGCAATTCGATTCTGTCATGCCACCTGCGAAGTGGCCTCCAGTTGTTCAGCAATTCCTTTCAATGCATCTTTGGTATAGTTCACAAAACGCTGCTGGTTATAGTAAATGTAGTTGATCCAGTCCACATTCTTATTAGGTTGAATCCAGACAAAGATGGATGTAAAACCAGCTGCTATTTGGTTTATTGCTTTGTATTCATCAGGTACGCCTCTTGGTACGCCAGTGCTATCGATGTAGACACTGTTATCGAAGGATTGCTTCGGTGCCTCTCTTTTTCTCCTACTCAACCACTTCGGCTTTATTTCAGGTTCTCTTACGAAACTGCTTGCTGGAACTGGGAAAATGTAGAATGGCAGAATTAACTTTACAAGTGCGCAAGTTCCCTTCCAGGGAATCGTAAGCCTTGATCTGAGTTTGTTGTCTCCACATAACCACCATACGTCTGCTAAACTATGAGTTTGGTTCTCCAGAAATGGATTCTCATTGCCATTCACAGTAACATTGCAATAGTTCTGTCCCATATTGCCATAATTCTTCCCTGTGCCATCTCTGGAAATGCACATATACGAACCTGGATAGGAAATCGCTGCAGGCGGTTTCTCAACTTTGCTTATGACTGGAAAACGCTGAGTTTCATTTTTGCATTTATCTTCAGTTTTGTTGAAGAATAATTTTAACAGACACATTAGGTTACCTTCATCTTGCATCAATAGGACTGTTGCTAGTTGCTGTTTACCTTCAGCGCAAGAAATATAGTTCTCACGATGTGCCTCTCGGGTACTATATCTAACCCAAGATAACCATTCATTATGGTGTACGAATCCCGTCTCGAGTAACAAATTGTTGTTTTTCTGTAAAGGCAAAATCTGCTTTATTTGTCGCATTCTTAAGGCTTTGTACTTTAAGTTGGAGGGTCCCCAAAGGATCAGTTCCAATTGGAAGAGACACTCCAATTCCATAAACTCCTGAATCACTTTCTTGTGGTGACACAATGGTTATAGTAATTACTTCGGTACCTTGGAAATGTGCAATTCTTATTCTTTGTTGCCTGCTTTTATCTTTCTCTGGTATCACTGTACCACTTGTTTCCCATCCATTCACATCTGTTGACCACCAAACATTTGACCAGGACGTCCAGTCTCTATTGAACAGGTATTTTGCACGAGTCAAGAAATCATCATTGTTCCATTTAGAACAGTCCAAAATTCCTTCACAAAGTTTCACCTTAAACACAGTAGTAACACCTGTTTGCGCTTGCAGCACCACCATTCCTGTTTCTCTTGCAACTGTTCCTTCTCGCATGGACATATTTACTTTCGCCACCAAAATCATCATCATGTAACAGTTCAAGTACCAGTTGAACATGGCCATCCTCCCTAAGGACTACCTCGCGCCATTGGTTTCTTCACTGGTTTTGAGACGAACTAACCCCTATTGGGCTAGTCCCCCTTTGTAGCCAGACTTTGCACTCAGAGGTCCGGTGGAGTTTGACCAATATCAATGGCAGAAGGAAGAGCCTTGAGTTTTTTTACAGTGGGTGATATGAATCCACGAAGTCCTCTCAGCGATCTTTACAGCTGTAGGTGTCGAGATAAGTACTTGGTATGGGCCTTCCCACCTGGGGGATGACCAATTCTTTCTCTTCACAATTCGGATCCACACCCAGTCCCCGGGTGCCATGCTTAACAAGGTTTCATTTCTGGAATCTGCAAAGGAGTCATTGTTTACAAGAGATTTGGCATGGCATTTAGCAGCTTCTTCATATAATCCGCTAGATCCTCACCCCTCTCACGTTCCGCTGGCAACAATCCTTGCCACTGCAGGACGTAATATGGTCTCCCAAACAAAAGTTCAAATGGTGTAAGTCCTTTGTAGGAGGGTGAGATTCGCATATACAGGAGTGCCAAAGGAAGGCACGCAGTCCATGATCTATGTGTTTCTGCCATCAGTTTGCGGAGCTTACTCTTCAAGACACCGTTGTGTCTTTCCACCAGCCCAGCTGACTGGGGATGGTAAGCACAATGATATTTAAGATCAATTTGAAACACTTGACCCAACTTCTGAACAATATGGTTAACAAAATGAGACCCATTATCACTGTAAACCAAATTGGGGAATTATTTCTGTAGTCAAAAGCTTTGCTACTGTTTGTGCATTCGGGTGCTTTACTGGAAAAGCTTCTACCCATTTAGAAAAAGCATCAATAATGACTAAACAGAACCTTTTTCCCTCTGAGGGTGTCAATTCAATAAAGTCCATACAGAGTGTGTGGAATGGATATGGAGGGGTGGGGAATGCCTGCTGAGACTTTTTAACTCCCCCCTGAGCATGATACTTTGCACATAATAAACAAGATAAACAGAATTGCTTTGCATAAGTTGAAAACCCCTTACACCAAAACACCTTAGACACTATTTGAATCATCGTCTGTACTCCTACATGGGCAGGTCCATGGCTAACCAATGCCGCATACCTAAAAAGGTTTGAGGGTAATACCATTTTGCCATCTGATGCCCTATACAACCCATCGTGTTGAGTGATACCATATTTTACCCAGCAACATTTTTCCTTCTGTGTTGTCAATGTTTGCATTACTTTTAGTGTCTCTAAGTCTAAGAGGTGTCCGGGCTCTAAATCATTGTCATGTAAAAGCAAATCATTTTCTTGAGCTGCCTTTTTTGCAGCCATATCAGCAAGTGCATTTCCTCTGGAGACAGGATCTTTTCTGTTGGTATGTGCAGAACATTTACATATTGCTATCTGAAGTGGTAGTTGCACTGCATCTAACAACTGTAAAATTAAATCTCTGTGATTTATTGGTTTGCCTGTCGCAGTAACCATTCCGCTATTCTTCCATTGTTGAGCGAAAACATGTACAGTGGAGAAAGGATATTGACTATCTGTATAAATTGTCACTTTTTTACCCTCCCCTAAGTTACAAGCTCGAGTCAAAGCCACCAACTCAGCTGCTTGTGTAGAATAAATGTTTGACAATCTCTTTGCCTCCAAAACTTCAGTTTCTGTGGTAACTGCATACCCTACTAGTGTTTTTCCCACAGTGTCCTTCTTTGCTGATCTGTCTACAAACAAAACGAGATCAGAATCTACCAACGGAATATCCGTTAAATCTGGTTGGGGAAGCACTTTGTCATGAATGCTCTCTAAACAAACGTGTGGAGTACCTTCTTCTGGAGTCGGCAAAAGTGTCGCCGGATTAAGAGTAGTACATCTTTCTATGGTCATATGAGGCTGTGTCAGCAGCACTGTCATACATGACAAATGTCGACTAGGAGATAAAAAGGTTATCTTATCTTGCAAAAGTATAGTAGCTACTGAATGTGGAACCCGCAATTGTAATGGGTGAAACAAAACTAATGATGCTGAGGCTTGTACTGCCATGGCGGCTGCCACTACAGCTTGAACACAATGCGGCAATGCCCTTGCAACAGGATCTAATCTGGAGGAGTAGAAAGCTATCGGTCTCTGTTTATCCCCATGTACTTGTACCAGAACCGAAGTCATATATCCTCCCTTACAATCAACCATTTGTATAAATGGCTTGGAATAGTTCGGAAAACCCAAAACAGAGGATCCTGCTATCAATTGCTTAATTCTATTAAATGCCTGTATTGCCATATTTGTCCACTGTATATCATTTTTAGCTGCCATGGGAGTGTCATAGATTAGTGCGGTCAATGGCCCTACTTCCTCAGCATAGTTAGGGATCCAACTTCTACAAAAATTAGTCACACCTAAAAAGGACATCATCTCCCACTTAGTTGTGGGCAAAGGTGCCTCAAGAATTGCTTGTTTTCTTTTGTTCTCCAATTGTCTACCTGCCTGCGAAATTAAATAACCCAAGTACTTTACTTGTGCTTTCCACAATTGTAACTTTTCTTTATTTACCTTATGTCCTTGCTCAGCTAAAAAACTAAGAAGGGCAAGGGTATCCCTTCTACAACTATCCTGCGTGGGTGAGGCCAACAAAATATCATCTACATACAACAGAACCTGGCTTCCCTCTGGGGGAACAAACTGAGCTAAATTCTCAGCCATTTCTTGTGTGAATATTGTCAGACTCTCATAATAACCCTGTGGCAATCTGGTGTAGGTGTATATTTTACCTTGATAAGTGAATGCAAACCAAAATCTACTCTCCTTATGTAGTGGTATGGAGAAAAAAGCATTGCTTATATCTATGACAGAAAAATATCTGTGCTGAGGTAGTAAATCATTAAGTAATGTATAGGGGTCAGGGACCACCAGTGCTCTTGGGATCACAGCCGAATTAACTGCTTGTAAATCCTGAACCAACCTCCATGACCCATCCGTTTTTTTTACAGGAAACAACGGAGTATTGCAAGGCGAATCTGGGCATTCAACAAGAATTCCTACCTGTTTTAGCTGCTCAATGACTGGCTTAATTCCTTCCTCTGCTTGTTTACTTAGCGGGTATTGGTGCTTACGAGGTCTAAAACCTGACTTTGGAGTTATACAAACTTCACCTGCTGTTTTCAACAGTCCCACATCCCCTTTACCTTTTGACCATAAATCTACAGGTAAGGTACTTAACGCACTATCTTCCTCTTGAGTTAGAAGGATTTGTCATGCCATTTCTGTTTTGTCATCCCTGAAGTGCACACTTGGTTATGCCCAAGTCACCCAATTTAATCTTTGTACCTGGATCTGTTGATCCTTCAATTGACTTTCGGACATTGTGTCCCAGTTCGTTACCTTTTTCGCCAAATCTACCCAATGTGTCCCCACCGCTTTAGTAATTGAAATATGTGGGCTATAACCTGAGTGATATAAAGAACTCATTTCCTTGGTCAAAGTACAGGTCACTACTGTATTACCTTGCGTATCCCAAAACATATCATTCAAAATTATCCTTGCACGTTTGTGCTTAAAGAATTCTTTTTCAAATTCTTTATCCGGACCAGGGGCCTTTCTGTAGAACATTGTACAATGTAAGTGTGCCGCAACCTGCGGTGACCCGCTCCTAGATTTACTTAAAGCTAGGTTGATCAAATCTGTATCAACCCTCCCCGGCCCATTTGAAATCAAGTCCTGGCTATACCAGTAAAACAAGTCTTGTACTCCCTGTACCACCAAGCCATCCACTAACCTTTTCGCCTCAATGCCTTTAGGTGTGGGAATTGCCGCTATTCCAAACAAATGCATCAAAATCTCTTCCCAGCAAATTAACTGGACAAACTTTCGATATAATTACCCTACACCTAACAGTTTGGTTTGTTTGCAGATCTGTGAACAATAGAGGATGAGACAGTGGTTCCTTATAGATTTTCCCGTTTGCCGCTTTCACAAGGACAAACTCATCCGTCTCGCAGTTCGGGGGCAGAACTGCTGGACACAAAAGTGTACGCGATGCACCTGAATCACATAAAAACTCCACTTTCTGTCCCTCAACCAAAAACTCTATCATGGGTTTTTGATCTAGATGCATAGCAATACCCAAATTTGCCAGGTTTATGACTTCACAGTCACAATCCCGCCCTTCCTTCTGAGTGTTCTGACATTCATCGTAGAGAGTGTCTGCCTCATCATCATCACAATCATTCCACTTTCTTCTTCTCTACAATAATCACAATAATGAATCTGGCGCCTTCCTTTACTATCATATAGTCATGCGGAGCCCTTGTTCGTAAGCTGTGGGGGATGTTGCCACTCTTCACAGTCGGCAGCGAAGTGCCCACGTCTACCGCACTTAAAACATTCTCCACGTTTTAACCTCCCCTCATATTCCTCTGAATGTCCACCCGGTTTATTTAACATGTCCCATTTCGGGCCCCCACATTTTTTTTACGCCACCACAGCGCCCTTACTCCCTTTGGTCCTGTACCAAGAATATACCACCATCATCCCCTACTGCTAACACTTGTACTTTCTTTTTCTTTTTTAAATTGAAATGTCGCTCAGCATGCCGTGCATATTCAAACAAAGGTTGCAGTCTACATGTTCTATGATCTACCATATGCTTAGTTATAAAACTACTTATTGGAGCCTTACAACCTTTAAGAAAATCATTTTTCAATTGCTGTTCATATGGACTATCATTGGTCTGATCCTGAGGAATCATCATTCCACAATGGTTATTGAACACTTCTGTCAATCTTACAATATAGTGATCTACAGATTCATCATCATTTTGGATGCACTGATTTATTACTGTCCAATCTGCTCTTGGACGCCACTTATCAGAAATTCTCTTTAACAGATCAGTGACTCGCGTGTCTAACACCCCAGAATTATGCTTTAATGTAGTGCTGTCATCTGCCTTACATGTCCAAGTACCACAAACTAAGTGTCAATCTGGACCCAGGATTTGTCGCACTACTTGTTCTACTTCCAAACCATTTAGATGATAACTTAAACGCATACCAACTATGTCCTCAGAAAACTTTTGGAAATTAACCTTGGGATGAGGAATACCATCTGTAGCTTGTTTTATATCCTCTCTAGCCCAGGGACGATAAACTAAAATAGTTGGCTCTTGTCCAACATCCCCTGCTTGTGGGTTTGCAACTTGTATTAAGGGAAGAGCTTCTGAGTAGTCAGAAAGTTTAATGGCCCAACGTCCTTGCCCTGCTGGTCCTGATCTTAACTGCATAGGTTGGTCTACCTGTTGCAAAGCAACCTTTGGTACTACGGGAATTTGCGGGTAAATTGGAGGAGTCACAACATTTCCTTGAGCAGCCAATAACCCACCCTGCTGTACAGATCCCACATCTTCAGACTGATATTGAGGAGGTTCCGCCGGTACAGCAGCAGCAATTTCCCCATACGGTGGGGCAGCTGCCTGCCTTTGTACCGCATAAACTGTATGCTCATCCTCCTTATCTAAAAATAAAGCTACTTTTCCACTTGGCACCAGTGATCCCTTTTGATTTATTTTTTCTTTTTCCTGGCACTGTTTTTCTCTTATAGCTCGTTTATTTGCCTCTTCTAACCATTTTTGTGCTTGGGGAAATCCCAATTGTCTTTGCTTTTTAGTTCTAGTTCCCACATCTCTTTTCAAATCTCTAACCAGTTTTGTACAGGCATTCTTATTCAGGGTACCATCAAAATCATATTTCAACTTCCACTTTTTCAAAAATTTAACATTATTTTTGTTTAAACCTTTCATATACTTAGCATCAACATTTAAACAGACATCACTCTCACACTTGCAGCAACTCAAACCCATGTTTCCCCTAGATTTCCTATTTTAGGACTGTATCAAAGTTATTTTACAGGGCTTATTATAAAATGGGGTTATCTTAACGGGTGATCCTAACAAAATAATCTTAACAAGTAATCCTACCCACCCTTAACTAAAAATAAAACCCTTGTCGACAAGGTTAAATTAAATTAAAAGAAAATGTATTTTTCATCCTACCTGAACCAGATGAGACTCTGTTTCCCCTTTTTGTTCGGAAACCATCCCTCAGATAGGGATCAGAGAGCGGCCGGCCTCATTTCAACAACAAATCAGTCGGAGGGCTTTCAGTCGAGGGAATCTTAAGATGAGAAACCCTCACCTGCACAGCTTTTTCGGTCTCTCTGTCGGTCTGATCCGTATCTTCATAGAGGTTTCCGGTCCGAAGGACCAAAATGTCAGAAGAAAAAATTCAAACGAGTCACATCTACCTCAGGTGACGAAAAGCTTCTTTATTAGCAGCTAACCAGATTACACAGCATGTTGGCCAAGATGATCTCCTCCCCTGGTCAACTTGTTTACTGACATCAACTTTTATACTGCAAGCAAAACAACTTTTTGTTACATTTCTGACCGTTGACAGTTGGCTATGAAAAAACACCTGTGGTAAACATGTTTATCAAAAATTACCTCAAACCAACAGTTAGTACAGAATGTTCAAGAAGTACAGAATGTTCAGTTCAACCATGGTAGCTCAAATTTTCCAGGACACACAGCCTGCTTCAGTAAATTAACTCTTACTCGGCCGTGCGTCCTTATCCCACGCTTCACTAAGCTATAACCAAGTCTCTTTATTCTGAAATGCAGAAAACAGTTATTATTCAGGTTCATAAGCAATGCTGCATTTTTTTCACAGATGAGGCCCATCTTTGATAGGCATATCCCAACAAATAGCATGTTCACTTTGCAAGAAGAGGAAAAAGACAAATAACAGTATGTTTTTAAACTTTTTCTCTTAACAGGTACCTTCTAAATGTTTTATCCCGTGCATGTGCCCCTGTCAAATTATCTATGATATGAGCCCAGTTATTCTCATTAGGGGTAATATATAATTATCAACCATGGAATGGGTAAGGATGATCTCTAACCAAGTAAGATTGGTTATTTTGAGCACAAAAAGGGTAACTGGCTAGGCTTGAAATAGCCTGCAAGGGCAGCCAGCCTAGTACTTACGTATGACCCTAAGTAAGGCAACAAAGGCAACTAGTCATAAAATAATGTGGCATTACTAAACTATTGGTGCAGACATTTCTTTGGCATGGACAAAACAGTAAGTTTTACAGTCTCTCATTATCAGCACTATTACAGTTTCTGGGTGATTTCATAAAATGTCCATTTGTCTAGAGTCTTAATAGAAAATCTGCATGCCACTTCATGTTCTTCAAGATTGCCTTTTCTGTAATATAGCATTCTGCCCATACCCATTGTGCCAGGAACAAATTCTACCTATATTGAGAGGTAAATTTTTTTGATTACCAGGGGCTATAGTCCTCCTTTTTATATACCACAGCAAATAATATGATTGCTTGTTTATAGTACTGTCTCTGGGAACCTTTCTGACTAATCCAAAATGTATTTGTTGTCTTGAAGGAAAACACATTTACAAAATAATCTATATACATCAATATTTATATCCATGTTATTTAAAAATACTCACTACTTACAACACTACTTACAAAACACTTATGTCTAACAATATATTTTACATCCTTTTGGCATACCATAGGGTGAGAATTTCTACACTGTTAAAATACAGAATCCAAGATCACGCAGACTTAGAGAAAAGGGAACATTCTAATAACATTCCCTTTTCCATAAATTTGACAACCACTAGAGAACACAGAATAATTTATAAATAGCATGCCCACTTCCAGAAATATAGAACAAACTACAAAAAATAAAATACATGCAACCATTATGACAAGTCACCAGAGGTAGATGGCCAATATGAATACTCTCAGCTGTGACAAAACAGAATGCGACAACTTCAGCCAAGCCCCAGGCAGAGGTGGTCTCTACCCTAAATTCCGCAAAGTTTGCAACACACTCATAACTATCACCCCTACACCATAAAGCTGTCATTATCCATGTGCTCCTCCAAGGCAAGTGGAAAACTCACCAATCATCAAAAGCTGTAAACCATCTCCAAGGGCAGTGTCCCACCTCCATCCCATCACAATACTCCTCACACTAAGCAAATGTCTCATGAAAGCTATAGCTACGCACATTTTGGCATGCTTCCTAACAGTCACAGTTTCTTACATTCTACTTGACATGGTTTTACAAAATGACAGACAGTTGTTTCTGTATCTAATACTAGCTACTCTGTAATAGACAAATGTGCACATACACGGCCATATTCACTAATCTCAGTGAAGCCTTTCATTCGGGTCTATATTAGATTATTGAAAGTTTTATTCAGCAAATGCTCACGTGAGCGAAAATGCTGGAAATCAAACTTGTTATTGTGGGGAGCTTCACCCCCCCCCGCTAACTATATATTCCAGCTCCAAGATCGCACTACAGTGAGGAAAGGGCAACTATCCCACTCCTCACTGTACCACGATCCCACAAACACCCTTTCAATGTTCAGCGTTTTCGCTCATGTGAGCATTCGCTGAATAAAACTTTCGATAATCTAATATAGACCCTTTCTCAGTATGTCATAAACTGCTGCTGCTACAGCTTATTGCACATGCTATGCATTGCCTGGCTTATGAAGTACCTTAACAGATATGCAAGAGTTTGTATAGACAATACACTTGTCATCCTCCTCCCTCTAATGAGAGAAGTCTCCTTAGGATTTACCCTTGGAATCCTCCTATATGCAATTTCTGTAACATATAGGCCTTGCTGCCAGTCATAGGTAAAACATAACCTGCTATGTTAATAATACGATGATAACTATCTTGATCCCACTCCTGATATTGTGAAATACAATTTGCAGAATAATGCCATCCCACTCCTCCTGGAGGGTAGAAAAACAGCTAACTTTGAACATAAGCAAAACAACAAAGCCATGCTGCTTGGTGTTTATGCATCCCCCTAGACACTGCATTTGTCTTCCAGTTTCTTGGCATAACCCCTATTCCTCATTATAAAAAAACACACATGCACACAAAAATCTCATCAAGGCTTACTGGATTTAGGATTTTTCCTTGGAAATGTTTACATAGATATTTTATACCCCAAGTAGACTCCAGAGAATTTTTCCTCAGGTAGGCAGCAAATGTTGGAGGTGTGATGTGGAACAAAGAAGTAACTGGGAACATAATTTCTGGAATTGTAATGAGTTGACAGACTTTAAAGATTCCCTACAAACAACTGGAATTGGGATCTTTAGAAAAGGGTAGGAGCAAATTACATAGGAAAATGGGAATTGTGGGAACTATACATATAGGGGAGGAATGAGGCTTAAAAGAAGGCATGACTTGAATGAGCTGTGTAATGTTTGACTGACAATGATTGGGTAGATTATAAGTGTATAATTTTTGCAACTAGACTTATGTCAATATGTTTTTTATGTAAAATGCTTGCAAATGAGATTGTGCCAATATGGTTTGTCTTCATTTATATATAAATGTATAATTACCTATGTTATAAGTGATAATTTAATAAAAATGTTTCTGGTTAAAAAATGATTCTGGTGTGGCAGCTAAGGATATGTAGGAAGAAATTGGAAGCTCTGTTATATGGATATGGATAATAAGATACAAGTAGTTAAAATTTTTTATTCCCTTTAGTCTTATAAATAGGTCAGACATATTTTTATCAACCAGAGGAGAAGTTTTGGGTAGCAATTAGTAAAGAGCTGAAGGATTTTATCTGGGAGGGGAAGACGGCAAGAGTCAAGTGAGATAAACAGATTCTTCTAATAGGATGATCTGGGATTACTTGATTTGAAGAAGTATTACAGAGCTATACAGTTAAGGATCCTATACATAGCACAAGCATAAACCTGTAATTCAAAGTGGAAAGGGATGATGATGAAACAAGGGGGAAGCTCAAGAAAGGAGAGACTGGGATTTTGTATGCAGATCTTTAAGGAGAATAACAATAATCATAGAGAATATTATATTCATAAAGTAGCAGAAAGTACTCTAAGAACTAAGCCAACACGTGAATGAAGAAAGGAGATTCTGCCAATAGGGATGACTGCAATTAGGGATACAGACAATAGGCAAGAGGGGACTGGAATTTATTGGAGAAAACTGCCAAAGGAACCAAGGTACTGAGAGCAAATAAAAAGAGAGAGAAAGGAAATACAATGGGAAGACAGCAATAATTTATTTGTACTGCAGATTAAAGATGGTCTATATTCTTATATCAATCTTTGATAGGGAAGGTAAAGACATAGAAATGGAGGTGGGGGGTCCTAAACGAAAGACCATCACTGGTAGAGTTTTTAGTAGAATCTAGAACAGAGGCTGCCGTTACAAAAGGAATAATGAGCAGAGCATATAATATTGCATTACAACTATAAGTATCAATCAGTGGAGGTTAAAAAGGATTGGGAAGAGAGATTAGATAAGCAATTCATAAAGAAACAATGGGGGGATATCTGTATGTCTCCCAAATAGGCAACAAAATGATTTAGGATTTTTGCTTGGAAATGTTTACACAGATATTTTTATATCCTAAGTAGACTCCAGAGAATTTTTCCTCAGGTAGACAGCAAATGTTGGAGGTATGATGGGGAGAAAGAGATAATTGGGAACATATTTTTTGAAAGTGTAGTGAGTTAGCAGACTTTAAAGACTCCCTGCAGACTACTCTGTTGGAGGTATTGGGTGAGCAAATTGGTGTAACTAAGGAAATGCTTTTTTCTGAGCTATGATACAGAATCTGAATTGCATAGACATAGTAAAGCCTTGCTGAATCTAATTATGGTGGCTGCCAAAACAGCAATTACTAGAAAATGGAAATCAAAGTCTAAACCAAATGTACTAGAAATAGACAATATAGTAACAGAGATAAAACAACTGGAAATGAGATCTTTAAAAAGGGTAGGAGCAAATTACACAGGAAAAAGTGGGAATTGTGGGAACAATACATACAAGGGAGGAATGAGGTTTAAAAGAAGGCAGGACTTGAACGAGCTATGTAATGTTTGATTGACAATGACTGGGTAGATTATAAATGATGTATAATGGTTGCAGCTGGGATTATGTCAGTATGGTTTGTTTCCATTTATGACAGCCTATGTCATAAGTGATAATTTAATAAAGATGTTTCTTGTTTAAAAAAGGCTTACAGGTACTACATGACATCAAGACTAAAGAAACTGATAAAGCCTATCTAATATATATTTTTTAAACTACCTTCTTACCCACTGTAGAATGTGGTCTCATTAGTGCCCAAGTCAGAGGCCAAACACAGACTATCCAAACTTCTTTACTGAAATTCCATAAGGTCACAGTACATGTTCCCAAGATGACATGTCACTGTTCTGCCAAAAGGGATACTGGTTGCAGATTTACTTCACCCAGCAGTACATCCATAAGTCACCTGTTATATATGATTCACAACTTCCAACACTGTGCATCTTTGAGGTCCATCCTGTTTGAGTGTAATTCTTCAATACTCCGCCATTCAAACTGTCAGAACCTCAATACACTCATAATGCCCACATTTTTCCTTATCTCAAGCTGTAGAGCCTTCTCTTTCAGTATCTCCACCACATGGAGCAACCCACATCACATTTGCAGCAGTATCCTCCAACTGACTTGTTTAAAATTGAATTAAACAAGCACCCATACCTCTCAACCTGTTAGCGCAAGAATTATGGACAAAACCTGACATAATGGAGGGGCAAAGGCCCAAAAATAGGGATTCATTTTAAATATTACTCTTATAAATTTAGAACATTGCTAGAATAACATAATTTGTGTTAGCATGCATTTTAGGAAAGCTATGAATTCTGAAACTCAAATGCATGTAATTATTTAGTCAATTTAATTACTCGATCATCCCAGTGATTTGTCAAAAAAATTATGAGGAACAGATCAAAAATACTAGGCAAAAATCTGAACATTCTGCAAAAACCTGCACAGTTGAGAGGTATGCAAGCACCACTCTGAACTCCCAAGTGGCTGTGACCAAAGCGGGGATCACATGAATATAGCTGCAAACAAGTTATGCCCTTCACCACTATATTGCAGTCTTTTTCAGATAACCGCTGTTGATCTTCAGACTATTTTGAGTTTATTTAGCATCCTTATATCACCTACAGTTCGATTTTTTTTACTAAAACAATACAGTCTTTACTCTTTCTAATATAATTAACTTTTTCACTACAGATCTGTATCTCCTTTACTGATGTTAAGCCTTCTTAGTAGGCAAGTTTTGCCCCTACCCTCACAATAACGATGTCCTGCCATTTAGGTTTCCTTAACATTTTATTTATTTAATATATACTGCTGTACTGTGGTTGCAGTCTGTCTTGTTACTTTAGTAATGTGATTTTTTTTAAATTTACTTTATTTCTGTAATACTTTATCCCTACTTTACCCATCGTTCATGTTTTATGTGCCTCTACTCACAAATTACTTTACCATTATATTTTTAAGATTTCTTTTTTTGTTGTTGTTACTAGGTCAAGGCAGAAACAGTCTTTGGTGGGCTAGTGTAAGTAACTGTTCAAAATAAACAAACAAATAAATAATCAAAAAAATGACTACCAGCCATTCCTGTGTTTTAGATTTCAATAACACAGACTTAAAAACACCAGTGTAATTACATTTACATACCACCCTTATCTCAACATATAGTGATACTTTCACATATGGCTTATTTTCAGATTTAGTCTACATTTGCCAGTGACAATTCAATTGTCAGAACAATCTTTTTGAATTTCTATAATAAAATCTTCTCTAAGATGTCATTGTATGCATTTCTGTCTACACACCCTGATATTTTCTTTCTGCTTTAATCTGACATCAAAATCTTTTTCACTTATTCATAGTAGGCTAAATGTTAACATGAATATTACTTTCCTCATGGTATAATATAGTTCCACCAGCAGGTATCTGTACGGCTTACTCAAACATGACTGTAAGAAAAATCAGAGAAGGGTGATCAGTGGTTGAGTCACCCTGATTACTGGGCCTCAGATGTAAACATAAGAAGAAACCAGAGGAAGGTGATCAGTGGCTGAGTCACCCTGATTACTGGGCCTTGAACATAAACGTAAGAAGAAACCAGAGGAAGGTGATCAGTGGCTCAGTCACCCTGATTACTGGGCCTTGAACATAAATGTAAGAAGAAACCAGGGGAAGGTGATCAGTGGTTGAGTCACCCTGATTACTGGGCCTTGAACATAAATGTAGGAAGAAACCAGAGGAAGGTGATCCGTGGCTGAGTCACCCTAATTACTGGGCCTTGAACATAAACGTAAGAAGAAATCAGAGGAAGGTGATCAATGGTTGAGTCACCCTGACTACTAGGCATCAAATGTAAACACAAGAAGAAACCAGAGGAAGGTGATCAGTGGCTGAGTCACCCTGATTACTGGGCCTTGAACATAAATGTAAGAAGAAATCAGAGGAAGGTGATCAGTGGTTGTGTCACCCTGATTACTGGGCCTTGAACATAAACGTAAGAAGAAATCAGAGGAAGGTGATCAATGGTTGAGTCACCCTGACTACTAGGCATCAAATGTAAACACAAGAAGAAAACAGAGGAAGGTGATCAGTGGCTGAGTCACTCTCATTACTGGGCCTTGATATCATACTGCTGTCCTTTCCCTGCCTCCATTCTCATTTTTATTCTATTTTGGGAGCAAATGTATCCTTATGTGGAACTACAACCCCACTTCCAACAGGTTTTTCTAGGATCCTTCCACTCCTCCATTAAGAATGTACTTCCTTGAGTTTCTCTTGAACCTTAATCCTTGCATCTGTTAACCTACTGTTCCCCTCCTATCCTTTCTTTTCTTCTCAGCTGAAATTTGACAACATATCATACTCTTCTGATCCCCTGCTAAAAGAACGAAAATAAGCATCATTTTGCACTTCTGCTGATTATTTTTACTGTATCTCATAAGAATCCTGTATTAATTGTTGCATTTCTCACACTTTAGTAGAGTTTCAAAACTGAAATGCTGCTGTAGTACTTAATTTCATTGTGTCTGCTAGTTTTACAGGACAGTGTTATCTACATTGTGTGGTTTCGTGAGCTCTAAAACCAGCATATTTTCATTAAGGGGGTTTTTCGACTGCATCCTTGTGGTAGAAATATGCTGTAGCAAACCTAACTGAGTTGGGGGCTGCTGGCTGAAATGTTATTGTGTGTTTTTCTGACTGATCTGTAGGCCTTGCTGTTGTAAAACCTGTTTTGATAATTCTATGTAAGCCCAGTGTTTGTGCTTGGTGGCTGAATATAGCACCCATTCTCCGCCCATGTGCTGTCATCCCAGTCCAGTTAAATCTCCCACTCTTCTCCCTGATTAAACACCAAGTAAAAAACCTGAAACCATGGAGAGGCACTTTTCTGCTACCTCTGTGGCCAGCTGGTGGACATGGGTATCCAGAGGCAATGTAGCAATTATCTCATGTATACTGACAACCACTTAATCCTGAAACAAACAAATACAGTATGTGAGAGACGTAGTTACATTGTGAAAACAGACACTACCCTCACACACTGACAAATCAAATGACAAACAGGTTGTCAGCACATGCACATCGTTTCCCACACTAAATAAGGTCCTGACACATAAACCCAGGTATGCAGAGGTACTCACAAGTAAATTACCAAAACCTCATAGGCCTACTGTATGCTACCCTCTGAAACTACAACCAAATCAACATCAATCACCACACATAATAATACACATCACAGCGTCTCCACAAGCAAGCCCCTAAGACAAAACACCACACATCTTGGTCATAGGAAACGCTACTATGAGACCCATGGATGTCCCCCCTCACCAGGTTGGATAAAGACAGGGTTACAGTCAGTTACCTGTCAGGGGCCAAGATTCACCAGATCATGCAGTTTTCTAGGGTCACTCAATCACAAGTAATAGTATGGCTCAATCATAGACCATGTGGGTGTGAATGACCTGAGATGTACCTCCCTGGACTATATAAAGAGATACATGATGGACCTCTCTGAACACATGTTGCAGGCTGGTATGAACCTCAAATTGAGCAGCATTCTACCCTCACCAATGATATCACAATACAAAGAGAAAATGATTGACTTCAATAATTGGCTTAGCTACTGATGTCATTCCAGGGGGATCCAGTATTTGTCAGCCTGGGTGATATGATTGACAGAGCATACTGCTTTGCCAGAGATGGTCTGCACCTGTCACCACTAGGCCACCCTCTGAATAGGAAAAAACAAAAATAGGAGGTGTTTCCACAGTGCTTTGCCAGAGCACCTGTCACCACTAGCCTTTCAAATACTAGCCAAGGCATTAGCCACTCCAAAGTGTCTTTTTTAGAAAGTGGCAAACCAGCAGACTTACCAATGTAACAAATTCTTCTAATGCCAGGCTGAAGGCACTGCTGCTTAGTGCTAGGAGTCTTAACAAGAAACTGCTCTCCCTGGAAGCTCTCCTTGCCCTGAAGAATGCTGACATCAGTGCAGTTACAGAGATTTGGTTCAAGGCTGTGGAAAGCACTCCAACAGTGCAACGCTATAATGCCTATCACACATTCGGGCCACCCTCTGAAAAGGAAAAAACAAAAGGAGGAGATGTTTCCATAGTGCTTTGCCAGAGATGGTCTGCACCTGTCACCACTAGCCTTTCAAATACTGGCCAAGGCATTAGCCACTCCATAGTGTCTTTTTAGACAGTGGCAAACCAGCAGACTTACCAATGTAACAAATTCTTCTAATGCCAGGCTGAAGGCACTGCTGCTCAGTGCTAGGAGTCTTAACAAGAAACTGCACTCCCTGGAAGCTCTCCTTGCCCTGAAGAATGTGGACATCTGTGTAGTTACAGAGATGTGGCTCAAGGCTGTGGAAAGCACTCCAACAGTGCAATGCTACAATGGTCAGGCAGGATGACTCACTTGAGCTACTCCATGTCCAGCTAACCTTAGACAAAATCCCCCACCATATCATCGCTAGCTACAGGTCCCCAACCATGAAACACAAAAACCATTCGGCATACCTGAAATTACTAGAATCTCTTATCATTCAGCCCAACACACTACTCATTGGTGATTTTAACTACCTCTCCCTAAATTGGGAAACAGATACGACCACTAACATGCAGGCTCAGAAATTCCTAAACTGTATCAATGCAGATGCTCTGGAAGAGCTGGTCTACACTTGCACTAGGAACTCAAAAATCTTTGACATAGTACTCTCAAGCATGGGGGAGAGTTGTACCCCACCCTCACCCCCAGTGTAATGTCCTCATTGGTATGATCAGATCATAAATCAGTCTCCTTTGAAATTAATGTAACAACAGTACACACATCAAACGCTAAAACCCTAAAGAATTTTTCCAAGGCAAACTACTTCCTGTTAAGTGATAGCTTAGGTAGTTTTAAAGCTCCCCGTAACCCCAAAAACAAGTAGGCCTATGCAGAAGAACACATGAATGCCCTGTACAACCACTTAAACAACTGCAGAGAAACAGCAGTACATGACCAAACTAAACCCAAGTCTAGCCAGAAAAACTAACCACCCTGGTGGAACACTGGCATAAATAGACTATACAACAGAAGGAAGAAATTCCTGTCTAGAAGTAAGTGAAAGGGAGCACAACAGAGAAAAAAAAACATCATCAGTCTCAACAGGCAAATCCAGATACTAGTCAAGTCTTCAAATGTTAAATAAGAGACTGAAATAGCCTTCCAGCAAAGGATAACCACAGAGCATTTTTTTTGTTATGTCCAAAATCTTAAGGGAAACACTCAACAATGTGCTGAGTTGGCTGTAGATGGCACTACCTATACTCAGACAGAAGAAATAACAAACTTACTGGCCGATACATTCTACTCAAATTCCACCACCCCCCACCCCCCCCATCAACTCTGGTCACTCCCCATAAAATACCCCCTACTATTTCTTTGCCTGTTATTACAAAAGAACAGATCATTATTGCACTCTCTGAAGCTAGAAACACTATCAATGGGCCTTGATGGAATCCCAGGTTGCCTATTAAATAGCTTGAAACATGACCTAGCAGACCCAACTGGATCTCTATTTAACTACAGTCTCCAGAAAGGTTTTGTCCCAGTACAGTGGAGAACAGCAATAGTCATCCCTCTGCCCAAGGGGGGGGGGGCATCACCTGTTCCAGGAAACAACCAACCCATAAATCTGACTAGTCTCCTATGCAAAGCTATGGAAAGGATAATCATGAACCTGATTAACAATGATATAGGAAATCTCCACACTCTAGACCCAACCCATTTTAACTTTGTCAAGGGCAGGCTCTGCCTGCACAGACTGGTGGACCTCTTTGAGAAGGTCACCAAGGCATGGATGAGGGTAAAATAGTGCATACCGACTAGCTTGAACTGGCCAAGGCATTTGACACAATACCCCACTCAGGTATTAAAGATAAACTCACAAAATTAGACATAAACCTCTATGTTATCAGATGAATAGCCAAATGGCTCATGGATAGGACACGTTGCTAGAGTGGTCGAATCCACATCCAGCAAGAGGCAATCACCAGTGAAGTACCACGGGGCTAACTGCCAGCCCCCTTCTGTTTGGAATATACTTTTCAGATTTCAAGGCAAATGTAGATGGTCTTTGGCTGACCAAGAAGGCTGATGACTGAAAGTTAGGGACAATCATCAACTCCCAAAAAATGCTGATATCCTACACAAAGGTCTGATGCAGCCTAATGATTGGTATCAGAGCCATGGCCTCAAACTAAATGTGAAGAACTGCATAATAATACCCTTTGGGAAATCAAATACTCCTGCATATTACAACCTTGATAGCACGCCACCAAGAGTAGACCCAGTGTTGAAAGAGTTGGGTACTCAGACAATAATCTGAACTTTGACCACAGTGGTGAGGAAATCCTTCTATGTGGCTCAGCTTATAAGTAAGGGCATGGCATCCGGATCCAAGGATGCCATAGTTCCACTGTACTCAGCCCTCATCAGAGCAATAATTGAGTACAATGCACCCTTTGGTATGTACCTCACCAGGCATCTGCAACAGCTGGAGCATCCTCAGAGGAAAAAAATACAGTAAATAATGAACATGTCATATGTGGACCGATTAAAATCCCTATCATTGTATTCAGTTTCCTACTGATTACTGAGGGGTAATCTGTGCCTGACCTACAAGGCAGTCTCTGACCCAGCTCTGATGGAAATGTTGCATATTTGCAAAACTAACTGCACAAGGGTTACCTGCTCCAAAGATCTAAACCTGATCTCTGTCATGACTATATCATGCTGGAGAACAGATGTGTGTCCCAGAGATTGCCCCTTCTCTGGAATAGGCTTCCTAGTCACATTAAGCAGTGCCATTCCCTGACCATCTTCAAACCCATTCTGGACCAATGGATGGAAATCACAAATTCACTCCTGGGGTGGTGCCTATGTCCCTTATGGACAGAAGCAGTCTGTAAAAATAGCCAAAACCCTGCTTGCTGACCCTTGTTATCTTTCCCCTAGGGATAGAAAATGTAATAAAATCTGACTAAAATTGGATAAATTTCTATCCCTAGGGATAGAAAATTGAATAAAATCTGACTAAAATTGGCTAAGCTTGTAAGGGCTCTTAAGCTGTTAGTCTAGTAATTTCCTATGAACCTATAAAATGTGAGTAGCTAGTGTCCACAGTATTCATTTATTCTCCACTCTCAGGACAAACTGCCTCCCAATAATCCTAATCTGAATAACTTCCATCAACATCATATATATTTTTTCTCATTAGAGACTTAAAAGCCTTCTGCAATATTCTTTCAGATGTGGCCTTAACTATACAGCAGAGGGACAATGCTTGCTTCCTCTGAATCCATATTCTGTCCATCACCACCACGTAAGCCACCATCTGTCATGACTACGGAGCACATCATCCATTCAGCTTTTGAAAGAGCATACACAAATCCTTGCTGCTTTTAGTCTGCCCAGCCTATTAGTTTTTCCTGACCTGCAGTGCACCATTACTGGCAGACTGATCCCCCCTGTCCTGCAACAGAACATTTTAATCATCTTGCCAGTCTGATACCGCCTCAAAAAAGTTTTTTTTTTTAAACCTTTATTGAATTATCACTTAAAACATAGGCAAACATAGATTTATATAAAAGAAAAACTATGATAACATGCTCACAGTTACAAACATTATACATCACATATATGCTTGTGTACAATTATCATCAGTCCAACATCACATAAATTGTTCAATTCCTGCTTCCCTTAAACCTCACTCCTCCTCCAAAACATTATTCTGCATGTATCGTTTTAACTATTTTCATTTTTTCTATATAGTTTGCTCCTATCCTTTCCTAAACATCCCATTTTCAATTATTTTATATATTTATATATATATATATATATATATATATATATATATATATATATATATATATATCTATACACATATAGGTTTACTACTGGCATGTTGAATCCACATCGGTAGACCATTTAAAATGTTGACACTAAATGTGGAATTTGGCATGCTGGAAAGTAAACCAGTTTGAAAATGAATACACTGACAACCATGGTTCGATGTATTCAACATAGGAGGTGGCGTCACTCACCTCCTGTTATGAATATTAAAGTACCGTTAGACTGTACAGTCAGTGGTACATTAATTGTACTGTTTTGCAGGGGGTGGTGCAACCCCCACACCTCCTGCAAATTAAATATACCAACTCAGAGATTGTACTTCAGTGAGGAAATGAGCTAATTTCCTGTTCCTCACTGAACTGTGATCCCCTGCACAGTGTCGAACCCAAATGCTCGACTGACACTGCCCATTCACTGTAGTGTAGTTGATCAATTTGGGTTCAACAATCTGCCCACTTGGGAAATGCAAGTCGACCAATACAGTTTCCAAGTTTTAATTGTAAACATATATATATATATATATATATATATATATATATATATATATATATATATATAGTTTACATGCATTTGTTTGAACTACTGAAGGTCGATCTGTTGTAATGCCGAACCTAACTGTCGAATCTCATACACGTGAATGCTCTGAATGTCGATCGCAACGTCGAATTCAAAATCCCCGATCTCACAACCACCGCAACAAGCGTTACCATGGGTCGAGAGGGGGAAATAGTAGCCTGGCTGGCTTTTGGTAATCTCGGGTTCGACATTCCACGATCCTGGGGTTCTGCATTCGGCTATCAGTCGTTCGTGCAAATTCATGTATACCTATATATATATATATATATATATATATATATATATATATATATATATATATATATAGATAGATATATATATGTATCTATAAGGCTTATATGTATGAATCGGGCCCACTTAAAGACTCTGCGTCTGGACAGTGCAACTAATTACTTCAACAAAATCTTCCTTGACTTACTAAGCAGCCTAGCCCCTCTTAGAACAAAAAGAATAAAAACCAAAACCATTCCCTGGCTTTCTGAAGAAACCAGAAAACTAATGCACCTCAGAGACAAATGTTGCAAGCAATACCAAAAATAAAAGTTAAACTCTCTAATCGAATTTAAACAACTCCGCAACTCAGTGAAGGAACTAATAACTAAAGACTGTACGACTTATTTCTCCAAATTTCAATCAGAACATAATTCTAACCACAAAAATTTCTGGAATTGCATTTCCTCCCTTCTAAACCCTGGTAGAAAAGACAACCCATGCCCTAATCCAAACTCCCCAAACCATGACATTCCATCTAATTTCAACACCTTTTTTGTTGATTGCCCTAACCCAAACTCCCCAGACTATGAAATTGCATTTAATTTCAACACCTTTCTATTGACTGCATAGCCAAACAAACCGCAAACTTTCTCATCTTCTCTCCCTCTCACAGTCCCCCATCCACTGCTTTTCCTTCTAACACTCCACCTTTCAGTTTTAAACCTATCCCCACCAGCAGCATAAAAAAATTCTCCTTAAACTAAAGCCTTGCTCCTACGCTTCTGATAATCTGCCTCCATCCTTCCTTAAGATGGCTGCAGACAGCATTGCCCTCCCCATTTCCATTCTTATCAACAGGTCCATCCAAGAAGCCTCTGTCCCCTCACTCTGGAAGAAAGCCTTTTGTCACCCCTCTCCACAAAGGTAGCAATAACACAGACAATACTAACTTCTGTCCTACAGCTATTCTCTCACCTCTTTCTAAAATCCTCGAAAAGTGCATTAATCACCAACTCTTGTCATACCTAACACACAATCATCTTCTTACCCCAACACAACATGGTTTCAGGCCCAGTCACAGCAATACCACTGCTCTTTCTGTCCTTCCTTGACACCATTAATCATGCTCGTGACTCTGGGAAAATTGTATCCACCCTTTACTTAGATCTCTCCAAAGCTTTTGACACTGTCTCACATCCTCTAATCTTATCTCAACTTTCCTCCCTCAATTTCTCTCCATCCTCCATAGCCTGGTTTACAAGCTCTCTCTCCAATAGACAAGCTGTTAAATGGAAAAATTCCACTTAATCCTTTCGCAACAATCCCTCCGACGTCCCCCAAGGCTCTATTCTCAGCCTCTTACTTTTCAATATTTTCATTAATAACTTGCACAAATCCATAGATAATGCTACACTGATCCAGTATGCTGATGATTCCACAATCCAGTATGCTGATGATTCCACAATCATCTGTACAGCAAACTCTCCCTCTGAACTCCTTCAAAACCCCCCAAACAGCCTTCTCCAATACCGAAACTTGGATGCTAAACAACCATCTCGCTCTCAATGCTAACAAAACAAAAATCATGATAGTCTCTCCTTCGAGAAATTTCACCATAGACAAAAGTTCCTTTAAAATAAAATAACACTCTAATCAAAATTGTACCTCACACCAAACTACTTGGAGTCATCACTGATGAACATTTAAAATTCAATATCCACTTCAAAAATAATATCAAAAAAACACCAAAAACTAGGTCTGCTATATAGACAAAATCGCTATCTAACCACTTCTACAAGACGTACTCTAGCCCCCTCCTACCTGCTCCCCTCTCTTATGTATAATGCCCCTCTACTTATTCATCTCCAGCTTAGCCTAAAAAACAAACTGGCAGCCTGTTATAACAAAGTCTGTAAATTTGCTACATGGCCCAAATACTCCACCCATCACTGCCATTCCCTCCACTCCCTAAACTGGCTTGAGCTTCCTAATTACCTGAAATTCATACAACTCACTACTACTCACAAACTTGTATTCCAACCCAACATCTGCCCCTCTCTTTCATCTATCTTAAACCCTTACCTCCCCACTTGTACTCTTAGATGTGAAAACCAAAACCTCCTTAAAATCTATAAACCCCTACACCCTCCTGGCCAATTACTTCAATCACACTTCTTAGCTAAACTATGGAATTCTCGCTCCCCCTACTCATAACCACTCTAATTTCAAATATCTCTTCCATTCTTACCTTACCTTAAACTGGGACTGCTCCTGCTCCCTTCCCACCTAAATTATACTGTCATCTCTTTCAAACCTCCCTTCAGTCTCATCTACTATCACCTCTGATCACTAACATTATTGTTAGAACAAACACTAAACTTGTGTAAAGACTTTATGACTTGTACTTTTAATTATATTCTCTGTATTACTTTTGTCTTCATCTATATTTTAACATTTGCGTTTTTGAACATATACTCCCTGATTTTGTATTTTTGTATTTGTATTTTAAATTGTATATTTATACTTTTGTATACTGTATATTCCATACTGTACTTGTTCATAACTCTCAACTATCCAGATTTTCGCCTCATACTTTTAGTCCATCCCTCATAAAATTTGAGGTTTTCTGGAAAATCATTGAGGGTTAAAGTCACTAAATCATGACAGAAGTTTGAACTTCAGACTTCAACCCTTCCAGAAAATGAATACGATTGCAAAAACTGTTATCCTATCAACTTTCTAAGTTTATAGGAGCAATATTTAAAAATTGTCCATGTTTTTGGTCCTTTGTCCCCCATTATTTTTGGCTTTGTCCAGATTTTATACACTAAGAGGTTGAGAGGTATGCTTGTGTTATATTCTGTTAACTGCTTTTGGAGCCTTTCTCCCCGGGCTTCCACTGAAAATGGGCTCTGCTTGGCCCAGTGGACTTCCCCGGTCATCAAACTGGAAATAAATAAATACATAAAATATATATAGTTATAATATTCACTACTTCAAATATAGTTGGTTTAGACTTTGATTTCCATTTCTTAGTAATCACTTTTTTTTACCGTCACTAGAATTTTACTTGCCAAAGGCCTTACTATGTCTAGGCAATTGAGATTCTATATCCCAGCTCAAAAAAAAAAAATTCCTTAGTTAAACCCATTTGCTCACCCAATATTTATGACAGAGTACTCTGTAGAGAACTTTTAGTCTGCCAACTCATTACACTCACAAAACATATGTTCCCGGGTACCTCTTTCTTCCCCATCACACCTCCAGTATTTGCCATCTACCTGAGGAACATTTTTTGGAGTTTGCTTGGGGTATAAAAATACCTATGCAAATACTTCCAAGTAAAAATCCTAAATCTTCTAGACTTTATTGCATATTTGGGAGTCACACATATGTACTCCCATTGTGTCCTTGTGAATTACTCATCTAGTCTCTCTTCCAAATCTTTTTTAACATCTTCTGATTAAGTCCTATAGTTATTGTGCAATATTTTATATGCCCTACTAATTATCCCTTTTTTAACAGCAGCTTGTGTTCTAGAATCAACTAAAAACTCTACCAGAGGAGGTCTTTCTCCTAGGATTCTCCTATCACTTTCACTTTACCTGTACTCTGATAGGAGTCCCTGATAGGGAAGACAGTCTAAATCTACAGTCCAAATGTCTTCTTGGCCTCTTCCTATTCTATTACCTTTCTCTCTCTAGTTATTTGCTCCCAATACCTCGGTTCCTTTACCAGTTTTCTCCAGTAAATTCAAGCACCCTCTTACCTATTCTTTTTACCCTAAAACTGCAGTCATCCCTAATGGCAGAATCTCCTTTCTCCACTCACACATTGACTTAGTTCCTAGAATACTTTCTGCTGCTTTATGAATATAACACTGTGTATGTCTTTTATTCTCAAGGATCTTCATCCAAAATCCCGCTCTCTCCTTATATCTTGATTTCCCCCCTGCTTCACCATCATCATCATCCTTTTCCACTTTGATTTATAGCTTTCTTCTTGAGTTTTATATATATATATATATATATGTATATATATATATACGTATGCCATAACTCTGTGGCTCCAAAATATCCCTTCAAATCAGGTAATCCTAAACCAATTATTCTACTGGAAGGATCAACTTATCCCACTTAACACTTGCCTTCTTCCCTCCCAGATAAAATCCTTCAACTCTTTATTACTGTCCACATATTCTCCTCTGGTTGATAAAAATATGCCTAACCTGTATATAAAATTAAAGGGACTAAAAATACTTTCACTGCTTGTGTCTTGTTATCCATATCCATAAACAAGAGCTTCAAGGTTCTCAGTTTTTGTGTTATCTTTTGTTTAGTCTCTTCCCACATGTCCTTAGCTGCCAAAACAGAATCCTTTTAAAACCGTACTCCTAAATATTTCATTTTATCGTGTCCCCGTAAATATGGATATTGCTATACCAATTCATGTGCGAGTACACAGTTTACAGTTATAGCCACTGCTTTGCATCATTAATTTTATATCCTATAAAAGACTTGAAACTGTGTCAGAATGTTCCAAAGCAATGAGATGTCCTTTTTTGGTTTTATCAGGTACAAAATAATATTGTCTGAAAATAAAACCTACTTTTTCTGATTACCATACCAATTATATCCTCAAATTTCTGCGTCCCTTATTTCCTTTGCCAGTGGCTCTAAATATAATGCAAATAAACCTCAAAAATGTTTTATGAATTTTGTAATTATTACTGTTTCTGTCATTTACAGCTACATAAGCAGTGTACGCAATGAATGCTGCAGTAGTTTATACATGTAGTTTTATAGTCATCATTTAATGCACAGTTTATGTTACAAATATGGAAACAATAGCAATACTAGATACTATACAGAAATTTTAGGGTTTATTTTACAGCTACCAATCTGAATGCACTGACCTAATGAAAAAGTAACAATTCAGATAATAAAGAGCACATGTGATAAAATAAATACGGAGAGACCATAGTTAAGCACTTTTGAAAGGTAAGAATAGACTCCAAAAGAAATTAAAAATAGTTGATTTACTTGAAAAGATACAGAAGTGAATAAGCCAAGGAGTGACTCTCAAAGTAATTTAAGGAGGTATTTAGAAATGTTTATCACATACTGCTAAGGTCTTTTTCTGAAAAGATTTCAATCCTGCATAAACCAATTTACTGCTGGTGATTCCTTGCTGGGTGAGGAAATTAAACCTATATATTTTTGTCTGTAAGTGATAGAGTTGCTTTCTGTTTTACCTGCTCCATTTTGTTTTCTGTTTTAAGAAATCTGCTTGGTCTGGTGTTTTTATTGCATGTGAGAGATAGACACAAATTATCTAAGCTACACATTTCACGTTTTTTCACTAGTTAAATTTGTTTCTTGAGTGATACTTAAATACACAGTGAATTTCTTAGGCTCTGTCTTTTTCTGAAAATATTTTAATCCTGTATAAACTAAAGCACTGCTAGTAATTCCCTGTTGGGTGAGGAAATTAAATCTATATATTTTTGTCTGTGAGTGCTACAGCTGCTTTCTGTTTTACCTGCTCCATTGTGTTTTCTCTTTTAAGAATCTGTTTGGCCTGGTGCTTTTCTTCCGTGAGAGATAGACACTTAAATTATCTAGGCTGTACATTTCACATGTTTTTTTAATTGGTTAAATTGTTTCTTGAACAATACTTAAGTACACAGTGAATTTCTGGGATTTTGTCTTTTCGGAAAAGATTTCAAGCCTGCATAAACTAAAGCACTGCTGGTGATTCCCTGCTAGTTAGGTACTCAGCAGTAACTTACCAAAGGATCTGAGGCCTCCCAAATGGAAATTACTTACACACATGACAATGCAAAAAAAAAAAAACAACCACAACACAAAATAACACACACAACACTGTTTCATTAACTAAGCCCACAAGGCATGACACCATAAAACCTAATGTATTGATCATAGATGACTCAATTGTGAGACACACAGATGTTCCCTTCACCAGCTGGATAAGGAGTGGGTTACAGTTAGCTGCCTGTCAGGTGCCAAGATCAATCAAGTCAGGTGGTGCAGTGGTTAACACTGGCGCCTCATGTTCTCTGGTTGGATTCTCGGTTAGGGTGCCTTCTGTGTGGAGTGTACATGTCCTCCCTGTGCTCGTGTGGGTTTCCTCTGGGTACTCTGGTTTCCTCCCCCATTCCGAAGACATGCATCTGGAATGTTTCTCCCCAGGGCTTCACTGAAAATAGGCTCTGTCCTAGTTGGACATTACTGATCAACAAATAAACATAAATAAAAAATAAATTAAATAAATAAAGTCACTCATGTCCTCAAATCACTCAACCACAAGTACCGGTATAACTCTGTCATACTCTGTGTGGGAGTGAATGACTTCAGACATACCTCATTGGAGTATATGAAAAGAGACATGACTGAGCTTTCAGACTATGTGTTACAGGCAGGTATAAGCCTTAAGCAGCATTCTACCTTCTCCAAGGATGATGTCACAATGCAAACAAAAAAAATGATAGACTTTAACAATTGGTCCAAGGGGATCCTGTATGTGCCAGCCTGGGAAACCATGCTTTACAGGCCATACTGCTTTGTAAGAGATGGACTGCACTTGTCTGCGCTTGGCTTTTGTATACTGGCAAGGAATTAGCCACCCCTACTGTGCCTTTTTTAGTCAGTGTCAAAGTAACCAACCTCCTAACATAACAAAATCCCCTCTAGATAAATTCAAGGTAATGCTGCTTAATGCTAGGCATCTAAACAAGAAATTCCACTCCCTGGAAGCACTTCTCACTTTGAAAGATGGTGATGTCTGTGCAGTCATCGAGACATGGTTCAAAGGAGTAGAATGCACCCCGGCCATGCAGGGCTACAATGCCTTCCATACATTCAAACCACAGTGAAAGAGCCAAAGGAGTATATCTCAAGACTGGTCAAACAGTCTGACTCTCTTGAGCTACTCCATGTCTAATTACCTATGGACAAAGACCCCTACTACATCATAGCTAGCTATAAGTCCCCTACTATGAAAAAGGAAAAGCAGATGCCATACCTGGACTTACTGAAGTCACTTGCCATACAACCCAACACCTTACTCATGGGTGATTTTAATTATCCTACTATCGAATGGGAAACATACATGGCCACAGACATGCTAGTTCATAGGTTCTTTGACTTTTTCAATGCAAATGCTCTGGAACAGCTAGTCAGCACACCCACAAAAGGCTCAAATGTCCTGAACAAAGTACTCACTAACATGGAGAGCATTGCACCCCTCACCCCCACCATGTAATGTCCTCCCTGGTAAGATTGGGCCATAAAAAAGTCTCATTCAATGTAATTACAAGACCAGATACCCCATCAAGCTCAAAAGTGCTTAAGAATTTTTTAAAGACAAATTAACTCCTACTAAGTGATGGTATAAGAAGTTTCAAATCCCCCTCGAATGCAGATAACACAGACTGCTATGCAGAGGTGTACACCAATGCCATGTATAACCAATTAAGCAGATGTATAGAATCAGTTGTACCTGACCGGATTAAAAACAGGTCTTGCCAGAAAAATAAGTCACTCCCTAGTATAAACAGGCTATACAACAAGAGAAAGAAACTAATGTCCAAGAACAAGAGGGAACCGGCTCAGCAGAGGAAGAAATCCCTCTCTAGCTTAAACAAATAAATTAGAGATCTTGTAAAGTCCTCCAAAGTTAATTACAAAGCAAAAATACCTCCCCAGCTAAGGATAATTACAAGGCATTATTTAACTACATCTGAAATCTAAAAGGGAATACCCTGCAATGTGCTAAAATGGTTGTGGATGGCACCACCCATATTCAACCAGAGGTAATAGCCAACCTGCTAGCTGTCAGATTTCAAGCACACCTCACCACCCTGTCCCCTCCAGTCATTCCCCAAAGTATACTTACCACCATTCCTCAGTCTATTATCTTAACAGAGCAGGTAATCTTGGCACTCTCCAAGGCCAAAAACATGGCATAAATGGGACCAGACATCCCAGGTTGCCTTTTAATCAACTTGAAACATGATTTAGCAGACCGACTTGTATCCCTGTTTAACCATGGCCTGCAAACTGGTTATGTTCTGGTAGAATGGAGGACAGCAACAGTAATCCCTCTACACAAAGGGGGACCAACAACCAACCCTGGAAATTATACCGAATAGCCTCATCTGCAAGGCCATGGAAAGAATCATTATGGACCATGAGAAGAGAAGAGTTGCTTGATTTAATAGACAAAGATCGATATATCAAGATCAATGAGAGAAATAGACTGCAGAAAGTTAATAAAACCCCAAAAGTCAGAAGCTTGATAAAACAAATGAACACAGTAATTACCACTGTCCATAGATACCCATGTGATATAACAGAAGTAAACAATATATTACTGTGCTGCTAAATTAATAACTGATAAAGTTTTATCACAGGAACATAGGGTAGCGAGGGAAAAGCGGGGGCAACAGCGAATACCATCATAGAAATATCGAATAGAGAAAACTATAAAGCAGCTAAGACAAGAAGTATCATTGTTAGAAGATTATAGAAGAGGGAACAGATCAGTGAAAATATTAAGAAAGATAGACATGATAAAAGCAATGCGTGGTATTAGAACAGACCAGGATCTATTATGCACTACTGAAGATAACAAACTAAAAATTACAAAACAGGCGGAAAGACTTAAAAGATATGAAGATAAATATAAGGGAAAAACACAAAATAAATAAATTATTGATGACCCAAAAAGGTTTTATAGAGAACTGGGAAATAAGGTAAAAGGAATAGATAGACTGCCAAAAAATGAGGAAGTAGATACATTTTGGAGAAGTATCTATGTAGATCCTGTGGAACATAACAAAGATGCTAAATGGATAGAAGAAGTAAAAGAGAGAATAAGAAGTTTAAAGGTACAGGATATGAAATGGGATGAAATAACAACCAGAGAGATTGAAATAAAGTTGAGAAAAGCCTCTAACTGGAAAACTTCAGGCCCAGATGCAGTACCTAACATTTGGCTTAAAGTATTAACTTCTTTGCACGATGATTTAGCCATGAGTAAGAGCTATTTATATATGCACCCCGGACACACACCACACTGGTTAACAACAGGAAAAACAATGCTCTTACTTAAGAGTGAACCTGCAAGCTACCCTAAAAATTATAGACCAATAACTTGTCTTCCGACAACATACAAACTATACATGGGAATTGACGTTGACAGAGTTTATAGTCATTTAGAAGAAAACTCAATTATGGCAGTAGAACTAAAGGGCAATAAAAGAAAGTCATATGGAACAAAGGACCATTTGTTGTTAAACAAAGTTATAGTGGGGAATTGTAAGAAGGGGAAGAACCTAAGTATGGCATGGATTGATTACAAAAAAGCATTTAATAGTATCCCACATTCATGGATAAAAGAGTGCTTAAAAATGTATAAGATACACCCTACATTGATTGATTACATTACAGTAACCATGAAACAGTGGCAGACCACTTTGCAATTAAGCCATGATAAAGGACAGATTGTTATCCCAGGGATAAAAATTAAAAGGGGGATATTCCAAGGTGACTCTCTGTCACCCTTGTTATTCTGCCTTGCCATTAACCCATTAAGCTGCGTACTTAACAACCTAGGCCATGGCTACAATTTGGCTTCTAGAAAACAACAAAGTCTAATGACTTCTCATCTTCTCTTTATTGATGATTTAAAATTGTATAGCTCATAAGATGAGGAACTGAAAGCACAGCTGCAGGTTGTCAAAACTTTTTCAGATGATATCAGAATGTCATTTGGTCTTGATGAATGTGCAAAAGCAACCTTTAAAAAAGGAAAATTGCAGCACCAGGAAAACAGTTTGGGATAAGAATGTGATATAAAAGAACTTGAGCAAGAGGGGGTGTATAAATACTTGGGAATTGATGAAGGATCAGCAATAAAACATGAACAAATGCGAATAAGGCTTAGTAAGGAGTTCTTTAGAAGACATAAATTAATCCTGAAAACAGCATTGACACCTAGGAACAAGATCCAAGCTATAAATCAATTTGCTCTTCCTGTCCTAACTTACAGTTTTGGAGTGAGTGACTGGCCCCAAAAAGTGTTGGACAGATTTGATATCAAAACAAGAAGGATGCTTCATGCTCACCAAATGATTTATAAAAATCAGTGTATACCAAGATTATATATCCCCCGTTCCGAAGAAGGGATGGGGCCTCCTTGAAATTGATTACATGTATAGATCTGCAATCGTGGGACTCCACACATATCTATTGACCTCACAAAATCCAAATGTGGTGAAAGTTTTGAAATATGAGGGGAATAAATCTAAGATGACATTTCTGCTTAATTTAGCAGAAGCATATCGACATCAAGCAGGAATGGAAATCAAACCAAAAGTGGATAAAAAACAGGCAGCAACTGAATGTGCTAAAAAAGAAAAGAAAGAATATTACATGAGAAGGCAAGAAATGTGGAAAAAACATAAAATATAGTTGCAAGTATAAAAAACTTCTGGAAGAGCCTCATGTTGATCAAGAACGAACGCAGGAATGGTTAAGAAGAGGTGAATTTACATCAAGAAATGAAAGGTTAATATTGGCAGCCCAAGATAATGGGCTGCGTACATGCTGGTTTACTAAGTCTATTGAACATGTGGGAGAAACAGACATATGTAGGTTTTGTGGAACCGAATTGGAAACAGTCACACACCTTATTGCTGGTTGTGATGCTCTAATGGCAGAGGGACTGTGTACTGAAAGGTATAATAATGTTGCGAGATTGTTACACTGGAGATTGTGCAAACATTATGGTATCGAAGTGGCTGAAAAACATTGGAAATATGAGCCACAGAGAATCACAGAAAATGATGAAGTTTACATCACATGGGATCACCCAATACCAACAGTCCAAAAGATAGATGCTATAAAGCTGAATATAGTGAAACGAGAAAAGAAGACAAAAGTAGCATTGATCATTGAAATTGCCATACCTAGTGACTATAGTGTCTTGCGTACAGAAAGACACAAAGTCATAAAATACCTTGATCTGCAGGCAGAAATGAGAGCCATGTGGAAGAAAGATACTCAGACAGTTCCAATAGCAGCAGGAGCAACTGGTCTTATAAAAAAGAATTTACAATCATATTTAGATACATTACCAATCCATGTAACACCATATGAAATGGAGAAGGAGTCATTGTTGGGCACATTGCGGGTACTGCGAAGAGTACTTTTGGCTAACATCAAAGAGTGAAATAATACTAATTTCATGAACTTTAATCGTACTCTGACTTAGGAATGGGGTCCGTTCCCGTCATGGTATTAGAAACCCAAAAGACTTGGAGAAATCAAAAAAGGGAGAGACCTTATTAACAAGGACATAAATCATCTCCAAACTCTGGACTCAACCCAGTTCAGATTCGTTAAAGGTAGATCATGCCTGTTAAACATGGTTGACTTCTTTGAGAAAGTCACCAAGGCCCTGGACAAGGGAAAGAAAGTGCACACTGCCTATCTTGACCTAGCCAAGGCATTTGATACAATTCCCCACTCAGGTATTATAGAGAAACTCTCCCAATTTGGAATTAACCCCTACATTACCAGATGAGTAGCCAACTGGCTCATTGACAGGACACATACTATCAAAGTGGCTGACTTCACCACTAGCAAAAGACCAGCCACAAGTGGCATACCACAGGGTTCTGTGCTGGGCCCCTTACTGTTCAGAATTTATTTCTCGGAAGACTAGACAAACTTGGATGGCCTATGGCTGACCAGGTTCACTGATGATTGCAAATTGGGAGCAATCACTGAGTCCTCCATTGACGTTAATATATCACAGACATGGTTAATGCAGACAAATGATTGGTGCCAAAGCCATGGATTAAAGCTAAATGCAAAAAATATATTATTATTCCCTTTGGGAAAGCTGACATCCCTGCTAATTACATTATAGACAGCACCACCTTAGGTATAAACCCAGTGATACATGATCTGGGCATTCAGGTTGACAGCAACCTGAACTTTCACCACCACGTATCCACAGTAGTAAGAAAATCTTTCCATGTGGCACATTTTATAAGTAAAAGGCATCACATCTAGATCTAAGGATGTTAAACACAATTATACTCGGCCCTCATCTGATGAATAACTGAGTACAATGCTTCCTTTTGCATGTACCTCACCAGACACCTCCAACAACTGAAGAGATCACAGAAGAAATTACAGGGTACACAAAACAAGTCTTACACGGAAAGACTGAAAGACATGTCACTGTATTCTGTCTCCTACAGGATGCTATGACCTGTACCTCACTTACAGGGCAGTGTCTGACCTGGCCCTTATGGAAATGCTACACATTCGTAAATCAAATTGCACAAGGGTCACTCGCTCCGGGGATCTTAACCTAGCCTCTGATATGAACAGGTCATGCTGGAGAGACAGATGCATCTCCCAGAGACTGCCACGTCTCTGTAACAAGCTTCCAATTCACATGAAACAGAGCCCCTTCCTGGCCATCTTCAAATGCAACCTAGATCAATGGATGGGTGACCGCAAATTCACTCCTGGGGTGGTGGCCATGTCCCTTCAGGACAGAGAAAGTTGATATTAACTACCATAGATCCTTACCTCTGCAAACGTCAGTCACCTAACCACCAATAACTGGGGAAACTTGGGATACATATGGCTAGGTTTGTAATGGCTCTACGGCTGTTAGCCTAATAACCTTCTATGAACCTATGAAAAAGTGCTGAAGGAGAAATAAGATTCTCATAATGCAAATGATTGCATAATGTCAAGCAAATGAGGGTGTGTGCACAAATGAATCTCACTGCATATGCAAATAGTGACAAGAAATATGGAGAAGTGATTCATAGACATGTAAAGCCTGTACTGTGTGTCATCGTGTCCATCAGTTCTAAGTACTAGGAATCTTTGGTGTACTGGAGCTAGACTCGCCATATTATTCTAACAACAGAAGTAGCTATAGATGAAAAAGTTGTTAGTGGCCACTTTCAGAGCCACGGTCTTCGACACTGTATGTCATCCAAGGTGCAGATGGATCTGCCAGCACCTAACATAACTCCAAGAGCAGGGAGACCACATGGAATCAAGGGAGAGAATGAGTAGAATGCCTACCCTGTGGAAATGAAGCTATGCATAGCATTAACCATCCTTGCAACAGGTACCATTCAGCATCTGGCAGGAGACGTTCTGCCATGTGGATCCTACACCACTTGCTTGACATGATACTGCAGCATGTGGAGAAACATTTGTTTCCATGGAAAGCACAGGAAAGAACCAACACTGTACAAGTATATTTCAACACAACCTTTTTTCCTGAGGTCTTGGGAGTCATTTACTGCACATACATTGCCACATAGGTCCAATTTGCTCAACACAGTGCCCTGTACATCAACTGGAATGTCTTCCACTCCAACTGCCAGGTAGTGCCAATGCACAGGTTATCATATACAATGTTTTCATATACAACACAGGCAGTTCCCATGATTCCCAAATCTGGCACACACATGACTTCTACCACTGTTCATATGGGTGATTTCCCAAAGGGTTATCTAGTTGGTAGGTGCAACGCCTGTGGGTGCATATGCCAGTACATATGGTTCCCATTTAAGTATGCAGCAGGCCATATGTAATTGTCCAGAACTACATGTTGCAGGGGATGCTAGGCATGTGTTGGAACTAAAAATAGCAATCCCATCCAAAAACTCCAAGTCATTTCTGAGATGGCTAACACTCTCACATTCAAACACACACACACACATCATTGTCGAACATGTGTTTGGAATGCTAAAGGAACAGACAGACTCACTGCTTGGATACATCTCTCAGTGCACTGTAAGATGCAGCTGAAACTTGCAGCAAGATATTTGTGGTGTGTGAAATGTTACATAATATCATACTAAGCAAGCTGATGCAACAGCCTGAGAACATTGCATACTGTCAGATATCTGTCACTGCAGCAGGTAAGGAGACAGGTGCAGAGTTATCAGAGGAACAAGCTACAGAGGCACTCCATGCAAATCAGAGACAGGTGCAGTATGCAGTACATTGTAGCACTACAAGGAGGTGGCATCTGGCCCAAAACTATGGGCAAAGACACAAACACAGAATATAACAGATGCATGCATTAGTGCACCCAAGTGACTGGCCACTCTGTGCATCAGACATTAACCTTAGCTGCATATGTTAGAAGACAGACAGGACACAGTCAGCATTTGCAAAGGTGGACGGAGAAAAGTTAAAGGTGACACAATGCTACCACATGGTCAAAGATCACTGGATCTGGATCGGGTGAGTAAAAGGTTTGTGAAGAGGGGAGTCACATCCTCCAGTGACAGGGTGCAGTCATGTTGTGAAGACAGATATCTGGCAACAGCTTGCAACATCAGTGATTGATGACATTGGCATCACCCATTCTGAAACACAGTGCAGGCAGAGGTAATAGTAACCTGTAGTGGCTTCAACATGTCCATCTTCACCAGAGGTTCTGGAGTGTGTATCAATGATGCACTGTAAGCACTGTATATTAGTATACTGTCTTGCTACTGTATTTTCATTTACTTCATCTTCTTTTCATTCACCCAGTAATATACTAAACTCTTCCTACTTTATTTTACAATGGAAGAGAAGCATGAACAGAGCAGAACAGGAAAGCCTGCTTCAGAAGGGCTGAATGACTATCTTGGTAGCAGGCTACAAATCATATGTGCATTACTATGTTCAATTGCCCTTATATTGGTAATGTACATGTGCACCAATGTGCTCTCCTTTTCTTTTTCTATTCTTTCTCATCCACCTACAGGTCAATATGTGTAGAGGCAGAGATCACACAGTTATGTGCCAGCTGCTGCATCTGGTGCTGGGTCACTAGCAGTCACCAGTTTTGCTTGTCATCAAGGTAATGGA
>NC_056747.1:687418757-687455020 GCF_019279795.1 Protopterus annectens | reverse complement strand
TTTAAAAGGTGGCTCTTTAGACATGGCTATGTTACATTGATCACATATACTAGTGTGGCCCTTTCTTATTGTTCCCTAGTGTGCATGTAACAAAGTGACACACTCTAAGCAACCGTTTTCTCAGAATACTAATGTTATGCTGGTCTTAAGACATGGCTATGCTGCAACAGGCTGTACTGCTCTATGGAAAGGGTGACAACCAACACTAAGCTGTAGTGCAGTCAATGCTTCTGAACATCTCCCATAATTGGCACTGTTCCATACAATGATTAACTAGAGATATATGGATTGAAAATCTTTCTCACAGAGAAGTTTCTTACACTGTTTTGTAATTCCCTTTTCCCCAATAGTATTCCCTGTTTTCTCCCTGGTTTTAGTTTATACATTTTCCTTGAAAGGCATAACTGTGCCCCAAAATGTATTCTACTTCTATCTTGCTTTAAATGCCGTACCTCTCAGCTGTCCAGATTTTTGCGTCATATATTTGGTATGTCCACCAAACGTGTGTTTTTTGGCAAATCATTGAGAACTGGTCACTAAATAATGACAGCCTGTTGAGTTTCAGACTTCAAATCCTTCAGAAAATAAATGCTAGAATTATTCTAATAACTTTTTTAATTTATAACCGCGATATTTAAAAATGTGCACCTACTTGTTGGGTCTTAGTCCTCCATTGTTTTTGGCTCTGTCTAGATTTCTCAAACTAAGAGATTGAGAGGTATGATGCTGTTAGATTATACTTCTTGCTCACAGCTGTGGGTAATCTCACTCTGCATCTAGCCAGTCATTTCTGTTAAAGTCTATGATTCTATACAGTGATTATTATAGCTGTTCACTAATCTTCAAGCACGTCATGACTTTTGTTGTTCAGTTCACCGGGATAATTATAATTAAGTAATGCATCTCTGATTATATCTAGCTTTGCTGTCTAAGTTTATGAAAAGATTTAAGTCTCACTCATCTGCTAATATCCGAATTCATTCCGGAGTGTTTGCTGCTTTGTTTGGTCAAGGCTGAAAAGAATCTTCATTTCCCAGTCATCAGATAAATTAAATACATAAACCAGTAATTTAAAAACTAGTGGTAATCCTGTGTTAGTGAGGCCAGCAGTGGTTAAGAAATCTTCAGTTACAGTTATGTGAATAAGTACGGTTTGAAATGCCCGTTTACGAATATAAATCCACTGACTTCATTTTACATTTACAATGCAGTAGATATACTACAAATGCAGTTATATCTGTTCTTGTACATAACTGATGCAGTACAAATCACTGAATCTATACATATGTTAACTGCACTGCTGAGTAAAAAAGACTTTCTTGGAGTCAGCCATCAGCACTCATGCTGAGAGACAATTTTCAGGGGAAACCTGGGGAGAAGAATTCCAGACAGATGTCGAATATAGAGTACAAAAAAATCATGCAACAGCACAGCAGGTCATTTAACACTAGCAGGGCCTTGCAAAGACTTACAATAATACTTACAACAAAGTAAAACTTACATTGTAAAATGCCTGTTATGACAAGTATGTGAAGCAGGTCTGCACTGATTCAGTGAAAGAACAACTTAAATAGAAGTGGCCACACTCCCATATCTCTAAGTATACTATTAAGATCGCACAATACTGTGGTTTCCATGAAAATTCCTTACCCTCAGCACAATGCAATCTTGGTCAGTTCACCATTCAGAACACCTCAGCAATTAAATTTAGTGTTTTGCAATGAAAATTTAAGCGAAAAGACATTCTTGACAGTTCCTATTTCACTGGAAAATTACTTATAAAACCAAATGGTTACATGTGAAACAGCTACAATGCACACAGATATCATTTATGTAGATTAGAAGCATTAGACACTGAGGACATGAAAGAAATACATGAAGCAATTCAATATGCGGCTAATATGTAGTTACACTTACGAGATAAAGCAAAATAAGTGTGTTAAAACACACACGAGCTGAATCAGGTATTTTAATAAGATACATAGCAGCAGCAATTAGTGACTCAGAACACACAATTATTATTTGGCAGTCTAACTACACAAACCATCTGACTTGAAACTCTTACTAGAATGATGGCATTGGGAACATTGTGCACAGTGCCATTTAAAGATGAAATGACTCACAGATATGACTGTGCTAGTCTCCTGTAATAGTAATGTATGTCAATGATGCCAATGAGTGACGAGTTCGTTTTGAAACAAAATGTAAAGATCTGCCAGATAAAAGATTACCACTGCACCCTGAACTGTAAGAAAAAAAATATATTAGGCACTCTTTATAATCACAGTAAGTAAAATCCCCTGAATGCAGTGGCAACCAAAACTGACATCTTAAGGTTTAGTCTCAAAAGTCACTTCAGGTTACTTAGTAACAATTTATAAATAGTACATAGCATGTTACCTACTGTATAAAAGAACAGCAACAAAAAATCCTGCTAATGCTGTCTTGCAAAGAGTAAGCAAAACAGTTCCACTAGCTGCTTTGCAACACTTTATCATCAGGTGAAAAAATCCTCAGAGGTGTCTGCTGTGATGGCAGCAGCAAAATCAACCAGAGAGAAAAAATTCCAGCAACTGTTAGTTTGCTGTAAAACCCAGTGAGTACAGTGCAGAGGTTTAAATCCCAATGTTTGGACACCTCATAGAAGACCTTTGAAAGGTCTTCATGACTCATACTGCATGAAATATAGGGTCCCAGGTTTTGGCATGGAAACCTGCTGGCAGATAGGTTCAGCACAAACTTCACCTCCATGTACCCCCAAAGGCCCATTCAGCATCCTGATACTTATCCTGCACCTCACATCTTTGTAGATCAAGTGTTAAAGGCCCTATCCAAGGCAAAGAACACAGTTTCCATAGGACCTGATAGTATCCCATGGCTGTATACTGCACCATCTCCAGCAAGAACTAACTTTGCCATTGAGCACCTTATTCAACCACAGCCTAAGTACTGGCTTCATTCCAACTGAATGGAGAACTGCCATTGTCATCCCCTTGCATAAAGGTGTTGCCACTACTGATCCTGGAAACTATCGCCCCATTAGCTTGACAAGTCTGATCTCTAAAGCCATGGACTGTATTATTATAGACTTCATAAACAAGACATAGGCAATCTCCAAGCACTTGACCCCACCCAGTTCGGCTTTGTCAAGGGCAGATCTTGCCTGTTGAACATGGTTGACTTTTTTGAGACTGTCACCAAGGTCCTGGATGAGGGAAAGTCAGTACATGCAGCTTACCTTGACTTGACACAATTCCCCCACTCTGGCATCATTGAAAAGCCAACACAACTTGGTGTAAATCCCTATCTCATCATGTGGGTGGCCAAATGGCTCACTGATAGGACCCACAAGGTCAAAATAAGTGCCTCCACCTCTGACAGAAGATCTGTCACTAGCGGTGTTCCCCAGGGATCTGTCCTTGGACCCCTACTGTTAGGCATCTACTTCTCAGAGGTCCAGGCAAAGACAAAAATCCTGTGGCTGACCATATTTGCAGAAGGCTGTAAGTTGTGTGCTGTCAGTGACTCCCCAATGATGTTAACATACTACAAGACGGTCGCACAGCAACAAATGACTGGTGCCAAAGTCATGGTCTTAAGTTAAATGCAAAAAAATGTATTATCATACCATTCGGCAAAAACACAGCCCCTACTGATTACCACATCAATGACAACTCCCTAAGCACACAACCTGAGGCGAGAGACTTGGTACACAGGTTGACAACAACCTCACAATCGACCATCATGTAGTGGCAGTGGTCAGAAAAGTTTTTACTTGGTTCATCTCATAAGTAAAGAAATTGCATCCAAAAAAAAAGAAGGATATTACCTCTCTGTACTCCTCCCTCATTAGGCCAACAATTTAGTATAATGCACCGTTTGGTATGTACCTCTCCATACACCTGCACCAGCTGGAAAGGCCACAGAAATACCTCACAAAGAGAGTCCATGGCCTCCAACACCCTGTCCTATGTAGGACAAGCTGAAATCACTACCACTCTACTCCGTATTGTACAGATTGCTCAGAGGTGATCTGTGTCTCGCCTACAAGGCAATCTTGGACCCTGCTCTACTAGAGATGCTCTATATAAATAAGTCTAGCTCCTCGTACATTACCCGATCCAAAGGCCTAAATCTAACATGCAACATTAGCAAAACCTGACGGAGAGAGAGGTTTGTCTCCCACAGGCTGGCCCATCTCTGGAATAGACTTCTCATGCACGTCAGAATACCTGACCGTCTTCAAGCGCACCCTTGATGAGTGGATGGGAAACCACAAATTTGTCCCAGGGGTTCCACCTGTGTCCCTCATTGACAGAGGCAACAGGTGCTGACTGAGGTTTATTTTTTAGGGGGAAAAACTCCTGGTTAGGCTTGCAAGGGCACCAGGGCCATTAGCTTAGTAACCTCCTATGATCCTATGGAGTTTGGGGACCACACTGGGCTATAAGGCTAGCATCTATCCATGTAAAAACTACTTAGGTGATGGCAGTGAGCCATCCCCTAGCCTGAAAAGGACATAACACCTACACTTGCATTAATATGGAAGCAGATTATGAGAACAATAATAGCTAGGAAGAATTCATCCAAGGGAATTACCCCTACAGTAAATCAGGCTTGTATGGCTACAGTAATATTTTTCAGATGATATTTTTCTCTTGCATTTTGAAACATCACTTGTAGGCTGCTTGGTGTAATATTCAGCAATATCCATAGGCCCTGAAATAGTGGACAGGACCTAGGAAAACAGCTAAGCTAAGTGTAGGGCTTTTTTGGGAGATGTTTCTGCATGCATTTGTCAAATTTTTAACACAACAGGAAAATGAAAAAGCTGAAGTTTCATTGGAGGCATAGAGGGGTGAAGCTGGAACTACAGCCCAGGCTATCAGACTTCCACCACCAGCTTAAGTTCTTGACAGAGCTGGCAAGGGAAGACGAGTGAACCCATCTTAGGAGGAAGGGGTTGAAGCCAGTGACAAGAAATTTGTCAGAGAAGGAGCAATGATATGCAGATGCAGCTGGAGGCAGGAGTGTGAACCATCTACATTCTGAATGACAATATGCATGACAGAAACAGTACAAGGGAGAATGACTCTGCTATGGAAGATGTATCGACCCCACACCCCAACAGTGATTGAGGCTGCATGTCCTCACTCCCAAGTTTGGGGCTATATCATTGCAAAATATGCGATCATTGCCAGGAGACAGGATCACAAACAGCTCTCATGGCTGCCTGAATGACAGCTTCTCTGAGTTTTTCACCCTGTATAAACTGTACTGTGCTACAAACATATTAAGTATGGGAAAAAGAATGAACTAAATCTGATTGGGGGGAGGCTTGATGGTCAGCAGGCATGGGGCAGAATCAGTCAAGGGAAAAATAAATTATGAACTAAAGGAGTTACACAGAAAACAAAGGCTATTTGAAATAACAGCAACCAGCTAATGTGAATATAAATAAGGTACGTGAATATATAAAATAGAGGTGTGTGTAAAATACAACACTTAGAAGTTAATAACAAGGAAAACAATAACTCCCTTATCAGCCTCAACAAATAGTTGAGATTCCTCATCAAATCCTCTAAAGCTAGCTATGAAAACAGAATTGCAGCAGATAGTAAAGACAACCACAAGGCCTTCTATAGTTATGTAAAGAATCTCCACGGCAATACCCAGATTTGCTCGGAGATGTTGCACAATGGCACCTCCTATACCGAGCCAACAGATATTGCCAATATACTGGCCGACAGATTCTGTGCCAACTTTACTCCTCTCTCCCCCCCACCAAAGGACCAATCACAATATCAGTAGATTGCCAGGCACCCAGTAATACTAATGCACAGGTTAAAATAGCACTGTCCAAGGCCAAGAATAAAGCTGTGCCTTGTTCAATCACAGCTTCACACCAGGCTTTGTCCGTACCAAATGGCGCGCTGCTATAGTCATCCCTCTCCACAAAGGAGGAGTGACTACAGACCCTGGGAACTATTGCCCCATTAGCCTGACAAGTCTGATATGCAAAGTTATGGAATGCATTATCATGGACCTAATAAACAAAGATATAGGGAACCTCCAAACTCTGGATCCCACACAGTTTGGTATTGTTAAGGGTAGATCATGCCTGCTCAACCTGGTCGACTTCTTTGAGTCAGTTACCAGAGCTGTGGATGAAGGAAAGGTGGTTCATGCAGCCTACCTTGAACTGGCCAAGGCCTTTGATACCATTCCCCACTCAGGAATCAGAAAAACTCACTTAGCTAGGCATCAAACCCTATATCACTAGGTGGGTTGCAAACTGGCTCACAGGTAGAACCCACAGTGTGAAAGTAGCTGACTCCAAGTCAGACTGCCGACCAGTCACAAGTGGAGTCCCACAGAGTTCGATCCAGGGTCCTCTCCTGTTTGGTATCTACTTCTCTGAAGTCCAGGCCAACCCAAAGGGACTCTGGCTGACAAAGTTCCCAGATGATTGCAAGTTGGCAGCCATAATTAACTCCCCAAATGATTTTGACATCCTACAAAAAGGCCTCACTGAGACCAATGACTGGTGTCAGAACCATGGCCTTAAGCTCAATGCCAAAAAATGTGTCATCATCCCCTTTGGGAAAAACCCGGTTCCCATGAATTACCACATTGATGGTAGTCCACTGAACACAGAAGGTGTCATAAGAAATCTGGGAACACAGGTTGACAGCAACCTCTCTTTTGACCACCACATTGCCACTGTGGTCAGAAAGTCCTTCAATGTGGCACATCTCATTACTAAGGGTTTTGCATCAAGGAAGAAAGAGGTCATTGTCTCCCTCTACTCTTTCCTCATTAGACCAATCATCGAGTACAATGCCCCATTTGAAATATACCTCACTAGACACCTACAACAACTGGAGAGGCCACACAAATACCTCACAAAGAGGATCTTAGGCCTGAAACACTTGTCCTATATGGACAGACTCATATCACTTACTTAGAGGTGATCTCTCCTTGACTTACAAAGCCATGTCTGAACTAGCTCTGTTAGGAATGCTACATCTAAAGAAATCCCAATCCCTCTGCACTACACACTCCAGAGACCTCAATCTCACTACCACAATCAACAGACCAAGTTGGAGGGACAGGTTCATAACCCAGACACTAACCATGCTATGGAATAGACTTCTCATAAATGTCAAGCCTCACTAGCCATCTTCAAGAGAAATCTTGATGAGTGGATAGGAAATAGAAAATTCACCCCAGGGATCACTCCAGTGGCTCTGCTTGACAGAGGCACTGGGAACTAAGGTTGGGTGGCACGATGCCAGGGTAATCCTATGGGCTAGGCTTGTAACGGCTCCTGGGCCATTAGCCTAGTACACACCTATGAACCTATAAGGGGGAATGCTTCTCTTCTGAATGTCAGCTGCTGAAACAATGCTGACATGATGGTACAATTTAAAACCTTCAGGAATAACCAAAAATTTACATTTGGTCAGACCACCTAAAATCTTATGCATCACAGTGTTGCTTATAGGAAGCAGGTCTTTGCAATAAGATAACAGTGAAAGCCACCAGAACTGCATGGTAAACTACACTGCCCATGACAGTTTAGTATTTGTATATTACTTTACATTACAGTAAATAGTAAGAAGTAAAAATTGTTTTCAGATTAGATCTACTCATTATTTTAAAACTAGTCTCTTGCAGTTGCTAATTACATAAAATGCAATAGGATTACACTTACTAGTTACAAATAAAATAGTCAATATCTAGTTCGGAGAAAACCCTACTATGGGAAACTGCTGGAAGACTTTGTCTTCTAACTGATCATTGACCATGCAATAGAGAATGGTTATTAATAACTGGGGAAAGGACTTGTAAGTGGAGATTTCCATCAGGTCAATTGACCATGATATCAAAAAAGCATGATTGCTGTAATGTTATAATATGCATCCAAAAGGGCATACTATCACCACTTTAGCAAGAATCTTTATAATATATTGTGCAACACTAAAATAAATTCATTTAAAATGTAAGGACATCAACTCAGTGGTCCAAAGGTACGGCCAGGGCATTCTTGTCTAACTATTTGATGGCCACGCAGGTGGCAACTGACTTACAATCAGTGTACGTATGTTGGAAGATACCACCACCAACTTGTTTTAATTCTAGTAACATCCTGTATAATACTAGTTTTTACATATTTTCCCAGTGCAAGACAACAGACTAAGATGTCTACAGTTTGTCACCAGAGATCTATCACCCTTGTTTTTATATAAGAGCCCAACTCTTTTCTAGTCTCCGGGAACCCTTTCCTCCTTAAAACTTGCAAAGAATAGACATTCTAAAGGCTCTAGTATGACAATAACTAGGATTAGTGATCATGCCATCTCTAGTATAACATTAACTAGGATTAGTGATCATGCCATCTCTAGTATGACAATAACTAGGATTAGTGATCATGCCATCTCTAGTATGACATTAACTAAGGTTAGTGATCATGCCATCTAGTATGACAATAACTAGGATTAGTGATCATTCCATCTCTAGTATGACATTAACTAGGATTAGTGATCATGCCATCTCTAGTATGACATTAACTAGGATTAGTGATCATGCCATCTCTAGTATGACATTAACTAGGATTAGTGATCATGCCATCTCTAGTATGACATTAACTAGGATTAGTGATCATGCCATCTCTAGTATGACATTAACTAGGATTAGTGATCATGCCATCTCTAGTATGACATTAACTAGGATTAGTGATCATGCCATCTCTAGTATGACATTAACTAGGATTAGTGATCATGCCATCTCTAGTATGACATTAACTAGGATTAGTGAACATGCCATCTCTAGTATGACATTAACTAAGGTTAGGATCTTGCCATAATTTGTAACATAATTTACTTTCAAGATCTGAAATCATGGCACGAGTACATCTAGTCATAAACAGATTATGAGGTAAGGCCATAACTACATAGATGAAAGTAGTACTTTACACATTTTAAATGCACAGTGTGCTGCAATTTCTACACTCAACCATTTGCCCTCCATAAAATAGGGGGGCTAAAATAGTATCCTCAGACTTAGCAACCCTTATAATCCTGAAAAAAGTTACTTTATTATCAGTATATTTATTTTCTAAGTTTAGCTCTACATTTTCTCTTTCTTGCCTGTCAGCTTTTTAACTTCCTTTTATAACTTTATTATATTTAGCTTAATATCAGATCTTCCATATGACCTCTATTTCTTACAAGCATTCTTTTTCATATTCGTAAAATGTTTAGCTTTAGTTGTAAGATTAAACTATAAACCTTTACAGGCAGATCATCTAACAACCATTTCCTTACAAGATAGTCATTTTTGCTTAATGGATTGCATTTTTTCAGTAATTATAGTTCTTTACATTAGTCCTAATTTTTAAACAACTTTGTGGCATTATCAAAATTAGTCTTGGTCAATGTCTCTAATTTCCAGTAACACTGTTTTTCAGACACTGAACAAGTAAATTTCGTCCTCAGGTTGCAATGTATTACAAAATCATCACTGCCTGATATCAGGGTATACACAATCATAATATTGATCACTGAGACTCGTAATATCAAGATTATTACCACTCCTAATAGGTAGATTGACAGTTTTTGTTAGATTTTCTCTCTTTCAAGTAAGGCAGAAACATAACTCTTTTGCTAGTATAAGAGACATCATTATTCCAATTAGCACTGGGCAGATTTAAATCACTCACTATAATTACCTTGTTGTAGTATACTTATTTATTTTTATTTATTTGCATTTGTTGACCAGAAGAGTCTACTGGGTCATAATGATCCATTTTCAGTGGAGGTCCAGGGAGAAAAGCTCCACAAGAAGTTACATTAATAATAATAATAGTGAAAAGAGAGGTTACAAATTCAAAGTCAGAAACATTTAAGTAACATTATAGTAAGCCATAGGCTTCCATGTGTAGCATTCATTGCAAAAGAAAGGGAGGTTACCTAGTAGACTGGTAATCAATATATACACATTTAAAACAATTCTGGCAATAAAAATACACATTGGGTATTAATGCATCTTTTGAGTATTCTGTGAAAAAAAGACAAAATATTAGAACATTCACAGAGAGAGTTCCATAGTTTAGCTATGGTGCAGGCTAGTAGTAGTTGGCCAGGGGGATGAGAGGGTTTGTGCACTCGTAGGAGATTTTGGCTCTCAGATCTTAGGGAGGGAGTGTAGGGTATTAGGGCTGTGGCCAGGGACAAACAGTCTGCTGGTTTGAGGATGAGCTTGTGGGTAGTGGTAAGTTGCAGATATGTGAGGTAGCCATTTGAGGGTGTGTAGAGGGTGGCAGTGATAAGATGATTTTTTGGTGTTGGTTGCAAATTTGCTAATTTTGTGGTAGCAGGATTCAAGTTTGGAACATAGGCCTAGTTGGAGGCTGGTAAATAGGGGAGCGCCATACATGAGAGACGGGAGGAGGAAGGTAGTTGCAAGTGTTTGTTGAGTGGAGGGGATGAGATAATGGTTGTTTCTGTAGAGGAGATGGATTTTCTTAATAGCCGAGTATATGTGGGAGTCAAACTTTAGGTTTTCAAGAATGATGATGCCTTACAGTTTGGTAGTAGGAACTATTTCCAATGGGGTTTTATTTTGGCTTGTAATGCAGAACAGGTTTCTGTCAAAAGTGGAGTTTCTAGTAGGGGTAAAAATCATTAGTTTTGTTTTGCTAAGTTTAGGGCAAGGTGATTGAATTTCATCCAGGATTCTGTTTTGGAAAAGGCAAGTTGGAATTTTAGTAGCAGTTCAGAGGGGGAGGAGGCTGAGCAGATGATGGTGGAGTCATCTGCATACTGGATAACAGAGGCTTCAGGGATGGAGAGGTAGAAGTTGTTGATAAATATGTTAAACAGTAGAGGGCCTAGTACTGTACCTTGAGGAACACCAGTGGGTGTAGGTAAGAAAGGAGAGGTAGATTCTTTCCATTGGACAGCTTGTTGGCAGTTGGATAGGTAGCTGGTGAACCAGGCTAGGGCGGAGGGAGAGAGATGTAATCATGACAGCTGGGATAACAGTAAGGAGTGGAAGATGGTGCCAAATGCCTTTGAGAGGTCTAAAAATAGTGATGATACATATTTGCCCTTGTCGTGTGCTAGGGTGATGGCCTCTAGAAAAGAAAGGAGGACAGTCATGGTACTGTGGCTGGGGTGAAAACCATGCTGAGTATGGGAGAGGAGATTGTTCAGGGTTAGACATTGCATGATTTGTGCATGGATAGTTTTTTCTAGTATTTGTGAGAGAGGGGAAAGTATGGCTATGGGTCTAAAATTGGTTGTGTCTATGTTTTTACTGCCTTTGTGTAGTGGGATGATGTATGCGTGGCGCAGATGGTTGGGACATATGATTCCTGTATTTATGAGAATAGATATGGGATAGGCTATGATTTGCTTGATGAGGGTGGGTAGTAGACTGTCTGGTGCGTTATGACAGGGTTTTAGCTTGAGGAAAAGCCTTTTTATTGTGTTTGTGGGGATGGATTTAGGCTAAAGGGGGAAGTAGGAGGATGTTGGCTGGTGGGGGGAGGGGGTCAGGGAAGGAGGAGGATAGTTTTGCTATGCAATCTATAAAGAATGAGTTGAATTTAGCGGCAGTTTTTAGGCTGGTAAGAGTAGGGTCTGGGCATGGTTTGCCAGGGTGAAGAATAGAGGAAATGGAGTTCCAACATTTTTTTTGATTGGATGAGTGCATGGATTGGAGATTCCTGTAGTAGGTTTTGCGATCTTTAGTTATTAATTTTTTGGCTAAGTTCTGCAGTTGTTTAAATTCTAGGAGGGAGTTGGTGGCGTTTTGTTTTTGGTATTGTTTCCATTTTGTGTCTTGTTGATACCACAATATGTTTAGTTTCATAGGATAGCCAGGGGCAAGGACTGGCTTTGATTCATTTTGATCTAAGGGGGGGCTATTTGATTTAAAATGGTAAGGAATGTTTTGTTGAAATAGGATACTGCACTGCCTAGTGGGAGGGTTTTTAGGGGTGACCAGTCAGTGTGTTTTAGGCATTCTGAGAATATTTCATGGTTGAAGAAGGCTAGGCTGTGGGTTTGGCTATATTGGTGATGTTTCTGTGAGGGGGAGGATATGCGGTCAACAACGGCAGGTAGGTGGTGGCTGAGAGGATCAGGTAGTATGCCAGCATTTGAGGCAATGTTGGAATGGGTAGTAAATATCCTGTCTATTATAGTACCAGAGGTTCCATCTTTGTTTGGCCTGGTTGGAAGGTTTATAAGTTGGGTGAAGTTGTATAGACTGAATGGGACGGGGTGTCAAAGTTAAGAGACACCCAGTTAATATTCATATCACCAAGGATATAGGTTTTGATTTTGATATTGGAGCTAAACCAGGATAGTATGACTTCTAGTGTTTTGGTATTTTCGCCTGGAGGGATATAGATGGAGCTGATGCATAAAGATTTGAAATTGTTTAGTTTTAAATAGCCTATTGTCATTTCGGCATTGGAAAAGTTAGGGATAGGGTTGGTATTTGGAGTTGGTGTATGGGTGGAGGGATAGATAATAGCTACTCCACCTCCTTTTTTCTGGGTTCTGTCATTGTGAAGGATCTGGTAGCCTGCAGGGAGGATTTCACTGTCAGTGATGGAAGGCTTAAGCCAAGTCTCAGAGATGATGGTTATGTCAGGTTGGTTGTGAGCAAGCCAAGTGTGGAGGTTGGGGATTTTATTTTTGAGGCTTTGTGCATTGATTGTGGTGAGGCGAATGGTTTTGGGTTTTAAAGGTTTGCTAGACTGGTTACCGAGATTTCTGGTGGAGTTGGGTCCAGGGTTAGGGTGGATGTTACCTGAGAGAAAGAGGGAGATATAGAGGAAGAGTTGATTGAGGTGGTGTATGGGAGATGGGGAGGAAGGGTTGACAAGGGGGAGTTTTTTTTAGAGTTAATTTGAGAAGGGTAAGGGGAGGGTGGGGTTGGGAGTATTTTGGGTTTAAAAAATGGGTTGGGTTGGAGGAATACGGTTCAGGGGAAATTTGGCTATAAGTAGGGGATGTAATTGGGAGGCAGAGATGGTGGCTTGGGGGTTGTGAGGTGGGTGTGTGTTAGGGAGGAGTGTAGGGAAGGTGAGACAGGAGAGGAAGATAAGTAGGCTAGTTTGGATTAAAGTGTGTGAAGAGAGAGTAGTCATAGTTATTGGAGCATGTGGGGTTAACATGTGACTAGGAATGGGTGGGGTTTCCTGTAGGATAGAATGTGGTTGGATGGGGTGTGAATGGAGGGAGGAGTTTTGTTAGGTATAAATGTACAGGTAGTGGGGGCGGGTGGAAAATGGGGGCAGGGTAGGGGAGCGGAGTGAGCCCATAAGGCGAACAGAACGGGATGAGCCAAGAAGTGGTGAGCAGTCCACAGAACAAAAAACAATCAGTTACTGGGACTTTGTAGTTTGGAGGTTGCTATAGTCAGAGGGTAAGTAACTGAAGCAGTTCTGAGGGAACCTGAGACTGCAGTGGGATTCAAACAGATTCTGTAGCATAGGGCAGAGCAAGTATATATCTGTAAATTAAAATGTTTTATATAAAAATAAAGTATAGTAGTGGAGATGAGGCAAGCATTTACAAACATGCATTTCACTGCAGGTGGTGTATGCTGCCACCTAGTGGCAAAATGGGAATGGGAAACAGATTTAACAGCTGGTCATTTTGTTACTAATTTATCTCCTTTGGTTATTCCCTAATTATAGTAGAAGCATTCAGGGGAGTATATAGTAATATGAAACTGGAGGGGAGGTAATGGGCTGCAGTAGGCTGCTAACATGCTTGATGAAGGTAGATTGCCAGTAACATTAGACAGTCTAAGATAAGTTACATGCACGCTAGTTTTTTTTATGAGGGGAACCACACTTTATGTGTGAGCAGACAGTCCTAGGTAGTATTCCTTTGCAAGGGGGTATTCCTGGAGTATTATTTGTAGAGTAGGGAGCACCCAAGAAAGCAAGCTGTAAAGAGAGAGGTTGGTTAGCATTTACAGGGCAATAGGATAGGTGATCTAGTAGAGGGCTTGGGCAGAAGCTGGAAAGAAATAACTATAGGTAGTGGGGTAGAGCCAGGAAGCAGAGAGGCAGAAGGTGTAGTAGCAGACCAAAAATCAAAAACATATATACACTCAAAGCAGTTCCCCTTCAGCTAAAGGAGTTCATTTGGTTGTTAACACAATATGTGCGCTAGTAAAACCAAAAACATATATACACTCAAAGCAGTTCCCCTTCAGCCAAAGGAGTCCATTGGTTGTTAACACAATACATGCTCTAGTAATACAGTATTCAGTTATGCATGGAGGATTAGAGGATTGCTGAGTTCCATGTGTTACTTCAGCCATTTAGGCAGAAGGGCTGAGAGAAAATAACTAGCAATTTTTACCTTATCTCTTAACCCCAATAGACATTTACTTAATTAACCACAGTAGTTGCCCAACATATATTCCTGAGCAGTATCTGTTAACACTGTTTAGAAGGGAAGGTTAAAGGATAAGAATACATTTGACATATCATTATGACTATTGTTCAAAGGCCTGTAAATGCACACCAAGTATACCACAGTATGATTGACTTTAATTCCAAGACTCAGTCAGTTTTGCTATTTGGATCAGTTCAATTTTTATTCAATGGCATGAAATAAGTTTTGATGTAAACACAAATAATGCCTCTTCCCCTATTCTAAATATGGGTCATATAACTTAAAAATAAAATCATGCCAGTCTTCAGATGTAAGACAGGTTTCTAATATAATACCACCATCACAACTCAAAGGTTATAAAGGTAACCATTACTTTCCATCTAAAACCACTAACATATGCATTTATTGACCTTTGACATGTCTTTCACAGCAGCTTTTTCCATAGTTCAATGGGGAACATGATCTCCATCTTCATCTAACACTTGAACATAGGCACATGTTAGGACCTCTCCTTTTGCAAAAATTAATAAGGCCTCTTGGTCAGATACCTAGAGTAATCTATCTTCACTAATTCTATTAACTAGCTGATTAATACACTGCCATTAATAAAGTTGTAGGGTAGTTAGTCCATATTCTTCATGTCTGACTTAAAAAGCCACTGGCAAGATAATCATTAATTTAGGGGTAAAATGTCAAAACCTCTACATCCAAAAGGAGGGAAGGTTAAAGGCTAAGAATACTTGTAGAAACAGAACACTGGTTTATTCAATGCTAAAAGTTGATGTTTTCTGAAAGCAGGCCAGTTGTTTTTCACACCAGGGAGGAGAATAAAATAAAAAAGAACAGACACCAATCAGTATAAGAAGAATCACAGGCAATGGCATGTGTCTTAGGATGATAACCTTAATTTTAGGTTAATTAAGGCCTGAGTTTGTAGCTGTCTACTTGGGACAATTGTTATTACAATGAGGGCTAAACTTCATTTTCTGAGGATGTGCATAGTTATCTGTGCTTGTATTAAGTTAACAGGTTATGGGTGTGTTATGGGGTGTGCTTGTGAGGGTTTTCATTAAAATAAAATGTCTTATAAAATGTGACATAGGTTCTAATGTTGATAAGAAAAACTGTATGAAAGATTAACCTGCCAAACATTAGTGGGTGCATATATCATAAAAGCTGGAAATAGACATTTTAAAAAGCTGTCATATATAATAGACTGGAATAATGACTTCTTATCATAATGGCAACTCTTTCCATATCTTGGCATGTGAATGCCAACACTTTCCATATCTTAGCATGTTAATGGTCTCACAAGTATAGACAAAATGGACAAGGGTCACCCGCTCCAGGGACCTTACCCTGGCTTGTGACATAAATAGGACCTGCTGGAGAGACATATATGTCTCTTAAAGGTTGTCACTCCTCTGGAATAGGCTACCAGTTCACATCAAACAAAGCCCCTCTATGACCCTGTTTAAGCGTAGCCTGGATGACTGGATGGGAAACTGTAAATTCCTGTTGGGGATATGGGCAGTATTTGCTAACTAAGATCTCAAGTTTAGGCAAGATCCTTTATATTGGGTTTCTCTAGTATTATATTGGCTTCACACGGCTAGGCTTATACGGACCTTCAGGTCAATAGTACAGTAACCACCTATGAACCTTATATTAAGAAATGCAGAGTGCAAGTAGCAATGCTACAGGAGACACATTTGGAAAGAAATTAGCATGTGAATTTGATAAAAAAAGGATTTTCAGGATGGATATTCAGGAGAATGTCAGGGGCAAAGAAAAAAATACTTACATTATTTTACTAGAGGAGCTCCAATAGTGACAGAAAAGGGGAAAAGCTTCTTCTTCTTTTGGCTTTCCCGATTAGGCCACAGTGGATCAACTGTCCGCTCATGATTGGCAGTGGAGTTTTATGGTGTCGAGTTGCCAGCCCAAGGCCCAACCTTCCACAGAAGGCACACATACACACACTCACGCCTAGGGCCAATTTAGAGTGCCCAATCCACCTACAGCATGTCTTTGGGATGTGGGAGGAAACCGGAGCACCCGGAGGAAACCCACGTGACCACAGGGAGGACATGCAGACTCCGTACAGAAGTCACCCCTGCTGAGAATAGAACCGGAGAAAAGCTAATAATGTCAAATTTGTGGTAGTATGGGGCTACTAGCAAAGGATGAGGATTACACTGGCATGTATTGATATTCCACCTACAATTGCTATCATGGAGCTTAAAAATTTGAGAAATAATCAGCTTTCAGCAGGGAATATTACTTATAGCTAGGTACTGGAATTTGATTTGTAACAAAAAGGATGCATCTGCAGGACCTAGAATGGAAAATATAACATTTCTGAAGATATATATGAAAATATTTGTCATGCAAGATGTGAATTCAGTAGCAGGAACTGGAGATAATTTACGTATTATTTCCCGAGATACAAAAACTGGTTTAGATTAGACAGAAATTATATTTCATAGGAGCTTGTGCATTTAACTGAGAACTTTGATACACATCCAATAACTATTTCAGATCATGCACCAATAATTACCAAGATAAAAATTCAAGGTAATGAAGTAAAGATGAGACACTAGGACTTCCCCATCTACCTTTTACAAACAGAGGAATTTAAGGAATGAATAGTGAAAAGTATTCAGGAGTTATAGCTAGTGAGTGGGATAAAAATAAAAGTTGAGTTTAAAAATAGGGTAGAAAAGAAAAAAATACAGTTAAGAAGTAATAAGAATTATTTAGAGGGGCTGACAAAGGTTAAGTATTGCAGAACAAGGGGAATTTCACAGAACAAAGAGGTGCAACTGCAGAGAACTAAAGAGAAAAAAGGGAGCACATGGATAATATGCATGAGCTTAGAACTGATTTTTGATAATAAATCCAGACAACAAAAACTTTTGGCATAATGACTTGGACAACAGAAAGAGTTGTTGCCAAACTTAGGGAGCCTATAACAAGAAAAATAACCAGAGATCCTATACAAGGATTAGCGATATTTCAGAAATGTTATGAAAATGTGTACAAAGCAGAGAAGTGGGGAACTCAAGAAAAAACATGTCTGGAAATATTTATGGCAGACATGTATGGCAAGGTTAGAGACATATGAGGTTCAACAATTAACAGTTAAGATAGGAGGAAATTAGATAAAAATGGTGACATATAACCAATCTGCTGGAAAGTCTCCAGGAATAGATTTTACTCAGGTAGAAGTTTGGAAGGTGTGAGGGAAGTAAATGATAAAGATGTGGGAAGTTTTAACAGTATTGGGGAAGCAGCAACATCCTGAAAACAACTGTGGTGGCTACAATACCTAGACAATAAAGACCCATCAGATCCTTCTTCATATGGGTCCATTTCAATTTTAAACCATGATTATAAAGTGTTTATGTCTATAATAGCTAAATGAATGGCAAATGTGTTGCCAAAATTGATAGATATGGATCAGTGTGGTTTTGTGGAGGGATGCAAACATTTGACAACATTAATATAACAATGATGATCCAGAGGGAAGTAGAATGTAAGAAAATATTGCTGCTGCTGGTGGGTCTTGATGCAGACAAAGCATTCAACAGAGTAAGCTAGGATTTTATGAGTAGGGCAGTAGAAGCATTTGCATTTCCTGAAACAATAAGGTTAATTATGAGGATATATGAGGGATTGGAAGCAAAAATAAAAGTGGGAGGGCTCCTCTCTGATAATCTGCTTCTGATCAAAGGAACCGGGCAGGGGTCCCCTTGTTCCACTTTGTTATTTGTGTTACGTTTAGAACCATTGGCAAAGAAAATAAGGAACTTAGAAATTAAGGGATAGAATTGGTATGGTAATCAAGAAAAGTTGGCTTTATTTGCAGATGACATTATTTTGTACCAAACAGAACCAGAAAAGGACATTTCGGTGTTGTGGAACATTCTACGACGGTTCATTTTTTTCAGGATATAAAATTAATGAAGATAAAACAAAGGCAGTAGCTGTAAACTCTGTATCCACACACAAACTGGTTCAGCAATACCCATATTTATGGAGACATGATAAAATGAAGTACTTAAGTTAAGGATATGTGGGAAGAGACTAGAGAAAAGATAATACAAAACTTGAGAACCTGGAAGCTCTTGCTTATGGATATGGATAGCAAGATACAAGTTGCAAAAATGATTGTAGTCCCTTTAACTTTATACACAGGTCAGGCATAGTTTATTAACTAGAGGAAAAGCTGTGGATGTAATTAATAAAGAGTTAAAGGATTTCATCTAGGAGGGGTAGAGGGCAATAGTCAAGTGATATGAGGATCTTTCCAAAAGAACCAGGACGTTTAAGATTACCTAATTTAAAGGGATATTTTAAAGCTACACAAACCCACACAGAAATGTACACCTATCCTTCACTTATCCTAGACCCTAATCCTTATTCACAAATACTTTCACACCCTCCAGCCCTACTCACCTGTCTTGACAAAACATACCGACATTTGCACCTCTCGGCTACTGGTACCATTGACATTTCACAATAACCCTGCCCTTATCAACAAAACATGTTCAAAGCACTTGGGAATTATATATATATATATATATATATATATATATACATATTAGTGGTGGCATTCTTCTGTATGCATGGAAAAAGTAACTGCAGAAACAAATCTATAGCAGGCCATCGATTGTTACAAGCACTTCACCACAGAGCTGAAGCCAGGTCAGTTGTCATACCCAGCAAAGCCCCCATCTGGCATGCCCATACAAAATAAATAAATAAAACAAAAAGGGAGCTTCAGGTCTTTGCTGCATCACTATAACAGCCACTACATAAGCAAGATGCAAAGAGTTCCTTGCTACACCTTTCATTAACTGCAGCAAAAAGCTACAGTTCCCAAAACAACACACTGATAAGGGTAAGATCACCACCAAGTAAGGCAGCACTGAAAATATTTGATTTCCAGTACTTCTTACAGACTTCCAAGCCAATGATTGATCAGCAGCTATTACACACAGTGCCAGATTATAATAGGGGAGATTCCCGTGGTTGCCAGGGCCCACATCACCATGGGGGCCCTTCACCAACCAACAAAATAACTTATTTAAATTTTTTTACAATGATGAGCATGCAAGCTAACTCATTTTAGTTAGCTAATGTCCTGAACATATGTGGCCTGTACATATGCAATCGATTGCTTATATTCCTTTCTTTTTAAATAAATAAAAAAATGCTAAATGACATACACTAATATTTATCTTTACATACTCATGTTGATTGTTATTTGTGCATGTGCAGCTTGGACAGATTACAGTACTTAGCTTAGGAGCTTTTCATTTATTCTGTTAAGCAAAGAAATGTACACAAAAATAACTTGCCATTTTCTTTTGCTTAAAGCCTGGCATTAAGGGCTGTGCATTTGTATGAAATAAACTGGAATATTTATTCTGTTTTTAGGGGTGCAGCTCTGCAGTGGATGAAGACAACCTGCCATCTTCATTTGCTCAGTTTAAAGTCTGGCATTAGGGACAAGTTTTCATTTGTGTGAAATAAATTGGAATATTTCCTCTCTTTTTCTAATAAACTGGCAGGCAGCCAAATTGGGAGGTATCTGTGCTGTAGATGAAAAGTAACTTACACCTCTTCATTTGCTCAATTTAATGGCTGGCATAAGGTGGGGATAGTTTACAAATGGAAGAAATAGATTGGAATATTTATGTTCTGCTTTTTTGGTGGGGGGGCTAACTGTGTCATGGATAAAAGCAACTGTTTTAAAATCTTCATTTGCTCACTTTAAAACCTGGTATTAAGGGCTACTGTGCATTTGTGTAAAATAAATTGAAAAACTTATCCCCTGCTCTTTTTTTTTTTTTTTTTTTTTTTTTTTTTTTTGGAGGGGCTAGAATTAGCTGTGCTGCAGATGAAAGCAATTTGCCCTTTTCATTTGTTCAGTTTAAAGTCTTGCATTAAGAGGTAGTATGCATTTGTGTGAAATAAATTTGATTATGTATTCTGTTTTTTTAATATACAACCAGATGGGGGAAGCTAGTTGTACTATGGATAACAGCAACTTGCGCATTTGTGTGAAATAAATTTGATTAAGTATTCTGTTTTTTTAATATACAACCAGATGGGGGAAGCTAGTTGTACTATGGATAACAGCAACTTGCTATCTTCATTTGCTCAGTTTAATGACTGGCATTAAGGACTAATATATATTTGTGTGAAATAAATTAGAATATTTACTCTCTTCTTTCCAACCTTGATGTGATTTCACAGAATGCCCCTATCTTTGTCTAATGTTTTTGGTCTGCAATTTACCCTCTTGTTGGTTGCCCAGCTAATAGTCTGGCTTTACAGGACTAGTGTGCACATGTATGAAATAAGTTGAAATACTTATCTCTGGATGCTGTTTGTGTAAAACCAAATTGAAACTGTTCAAGATTTTGCAGAATATGCCAGACTTCATTTTGTATTTCATTTTATTTTATTTTGGTTTTGTTTATCAGGTTTGGCTGACTGAGTTTAGTCAAAAACGCCTTTACAACAGAGGCCCATGGAGTAAAGTGCAATATATACATTGAAAACATTTTAAATAGATATGCTGTAATATACATGGAGACATTAAGTCATATACATTAACAATTACATATACACTTAATTAGATTACATCTATGAAATAAAGGCAGCTATTACAGTACAAAATACACATGTGAATTTAGTAGATGTTGAACATTTGAAGAGGTCTATTAGTATGTCTGTCAGATAGATAACAGAACTTTTTATTAGTGATTAGAAATTCAAAGAAATAGAAGTGTTTGTGAGCTTTGTAGGGCAGAAAATGTTAATGTTGTTATGAGGTAGGGTATTAAGCAGGTTCAGAGGCAATTATATATGGTTATATTATTATATTTATTATTATTTTATTTATTATTATGGTTATATAAGGTTTATATTATAAGTAGGCTCCTGGTGTGTTAAGTGGTGTCACAAAACTATGCATATAACTGGGAGATGCTAGTAAAACTATTCAAAAACTGGGAAAGATTGGTTGTAGGGCATGGAAACCTGAGTGAAGAGAAATGGTTTGATATGGCAAGCTGAAGATTACAGGGGCATTTATCCTGGAGATATAAAGGAACAAATCATTCAATTTAATAGCTGAAGCTTTAGTTGGCTTTTAAATTAGTTTCCATTCTAAATGGATTTCAGTGGTAGTGGTATGTGGCTCCATAGTTTAGCTACACCATTTGAATATAAAGAGTCGTCTGCAGTATTAAACAGTTTGGCTATAGTGATTAGTGAATTTTATCTAGAGCATAAAATGCTACTGGAAGAGTAGTGTTGTATTAAGTTGTTAAGGGCTGGGCAATTTTCTAGCTTGTAGAGAAATCTGTATTGTAGATAGTTGAGACAGAGAGAGAAGTAGGTAAAGTGGTAGTTCTAACTATTTTAATAGTCCGAGTGCTAGTCAGTGGTATGTTCTATTGTTAAAATTTATTGCAAATTTTCCCATTTTATTATAACATTGCTTATGTTTGGACAGTTGTGAAACTTGAAAGATAGTCAAGATTGGGGCAGCATAGAGAAGAGATGGCAGTAGAGGCTATATGTCTTCAGGCTAAATCAGTCAGGTAGGTTTTTACGATATGCCTATTTTTTGATGATTTTTTTTTTTATCGTATGATACATGGAGGTTGAATTTCAGCTGGTTATTTATGGTGACACCCAGTAATTTTGGGTGGTTTGCTTGCTCTATTGTGGTTTTGTTGGCAAAGAAGAATATTTTTTAAGAGATGTGTTTTGTGGTAAGGAGGATTAATTTTATTTATTTATTTTAGGGTTTAAAAGTAGTTGCAAATTATTTAGCCATATTTCAATCGATAAGAATTGTTGCATAAGGTCTTGGAGTTTACAGAGTGCTTTGTCAGAACATATTGTGGTTGAGTCACCAGGATGCTGAACTAGGGTCACATTTTTGTACCAGTGTAAAGGTCATTGATGAATATGCTAAAAAGTATGGTGCTAGTATAGATTCTTGTGGTACAACAATAGTTACTTTCAAGTAGGTAGATAAAGCATTTTTCCATTTTATTGCTTGTGCTCTGCTGCAGAAACAGCTGTGGAATCACCACAGTGAAGAGATAGGGAGCCGTAAAGACAAGAGTTTATGTAAAAGTTTCCGATGGGAGACTGTATCAAAAGCTGTTGAGAAGTCTGGGAAGACTTTGAAAACTAGGCTTCTGACATTTCAAAGGATGTTGCCAGTATTAACAAAATTCATCAAAGTAGTACTTGTGATATGATGAGGATGGAAGCCATGTTGGGTTAAAGACAGAAGCTGGCTATTAGATAGTTGAGAAGTTATGTATGAATACATTTTTGAAAGGGAAGATTAATGGCAGTTAGCCTATAGTTTGAAAGCTCTATACTGATTCCACTCTTGTACAGTGGAATAATGAATTATGTTTTTCATAGCAAGGAGACTTGATTTTCAGACATGGATAGATTTATCAGAATTGAAACTGGATATGCAATAGTCACAGATGTTATTTTAAGGTATTCAGTAAGTGGATTGTCAGGAGCAGTTGCAGTAGGCTTCATTTTTTGAAGTATTTTTTAATGGTATCAGTGGGAACACATCAAAATAATGACAAACAAGGGGAAAAACTCCAGAAAAATTTCAATATAGTATGTGGATATGCTTAGTACATTACTGACAAGCTCTACTGGCAGCCTACACAGAAAATACAAGGACTTGTACCTTCCACTAACCTGTGCACTGTTTTCAATAACACTTCCATTCAACAGGTTGGAACAGAACTAAACACATTAAATAATCTACATCCTTGGTCATCTAAATGGGCCATATATATGTCTATGACTTTCATACAAGCCATCACATTTGTGCTTTTGTTGAAACATAAATCAGATATTTGATCTGCAATTCCTGCTCCATAAAAAGCAATGCATATGTGTTACAGAGAAATCAAAAACCAGTGGGGTTAAGGAAAGTTTCCCTTTTCTCTGTTGTTGTGCAGTCTCAGAATTAATATATTAGTGTCAGAGGGATTTACAGGATATAAGTTGCACTTGCTCCCCTGCAAAAAAAAAAAAAAAAAAAAAAAAAAAACATTGTTTTGTATTTTATTTATACTTTTCTATGGATGTGGCCTTCAGGATATCGGTTTCACTGGAAGTTATTACTATGAAACTTTCATTAATTGTACTACTATAACTATAAATATAAACGCTGTGCTGTGTATTTTATGGAGAGCTAGTTGCTGGACTGAGAGAAATCTCTCTTTCCACAAGCTTCAGAGACCTCAGAATTGATTGTAATATGCAGAGCCTGTCTGGAGTATAACCCCCTACATTAAGGTACGGGTGGCACAGCCCTCATAAGAAACCATGAGCTTTTTCTTTCCTTTTGTTTTCTTTTAAGTATAATTATTAATTTTCGGTCAAGATATAGTTAGCACAGCTGTTGTGTATATTGTTTGACTTTTAGTGCCTCTGCACTACTTTGAGTTCAACAACTTCAGTCAGGATGTAAGAAAAATAATTAAAGAAATGCCATGTTGGTCCACTAACATAGAACACAAGGACACTGGAAAACAGAATTGATGTAATATACTTTTTGTTGGACCAACATAGGTTATGAAATTACTCAAGCTTTCGGGCTGGCATGAGCCCATCAACAAGCTTGAAAGCTCAAGTAATTGCAAAACCTCTATGTTGGTCCAATAAAAGGTATTACAATCACATCAGTGTTCCAGTGTCTTTGTATTTTCAGTCAGGGTGTTTTTTTTTCACAGTTGTTCTAGTCCTATTTATTGGACAAACATATGCAACAAATCAGCTAACCTTCTTGAACTCTTATGACGCAACAGGAAATTATACTTGGTTTGCTGTGGCTTTAAAGGCAAACATAAAAGAGCTGACTCACTAATGCAGCCATCAGGAGTGAATTCTTTATTTCAGATATGAGCTAACAGGCATTCTACAGAGTCATATTTGGCAACCTCACCATCACCAAACTATGCACATTAAATATATGTTTCATCTGTCATGTACATAACCATTCACAGGCAAGGCCACTGATCCATGCAGAATACAAATCACATAATTATCTTCTGTTAAATTATGGGAATTCCATTTCCAAATGTGAGATTACTTGCAGACTTAACAGTAATTCTAGTGCTATTACTTCTGTATAATGAAAATGAACAAAATAAAATGTATATGCACATACAACCAAGAAATGCATCTTAACTAGAATATTACAAAAAGCAGATACAAGAAAACTGCAGCTTCTGAAGGTTCAGCTATCTGATATAAAGTGAAAACATTTATAAAAATTATTATTTTTGCTGGTGTTGAGGCAGTTTTAATTGTAGCATTTTATCAGGTGTTCTGAATTTAAAAACATAAAAATCTACAAATTATGGCATCTTTCTTAAGACTTAATATTTCACATATATTTTTAAAGTACTTCATAGGGTGTTACATTTATTTATTTTCGAAATGAAAGCACCACACACACACACACACACACACACACACACACACACACACACACACATCTGACTAGCACCTAACACAGAATAAGTATTATTACAGTACGGCATTACGTCAGTAACAAGTTGGGATACAAAATCAGCTTTACTAAATAAGTTGGGTACTTTTTTCTGAAGATTACTTTGTACAAGTCTAAAATGGAGAATATTCTCATCTCAGAAAGTAGTTCAGCAAAATTTAAGACTTCCCCTCTGCCTCTCAAAAACTGTATGATAAAGAAACATTCACCTAACAAGGTTAATATTAAGTACCATATCTACGGATGTTTGCAGCACTTGCACAACCCTCAATAAATTAAAGTTAAAAAAACACTGCATTTTGTGTTTAACATGGGATCTGTATCATTTTTCCAAATGAATAACATTGACTCAGAAGGTAGGTGGTGTTCAGATGAACAGGAAACAGTACTAGTAGAAAAAGAACTCTGCATTCCTAAGAAAACTCAGAGAAATGCAAACCAAGGAACACAAAACTCCATCTGGAAGCAATTACTTCAGTTCTATTTTGCAATGATACTATTGCAAAACTAAGGAGTCTTTGCCAGTCATATGCCAGCATTTTTTTCTTTATGTAAATGATGAGGGGGAGGGGAACAGCCTGTCCATTTAATATTTGTATCATTGCAAAAATTCCACGTGGACGATGGGTGGAGTTGAAACTGAAAGCTATGCAAGTTGTTTACTGCCTGACTACCTGGCAGTTAGGCAGTTCAGTCACTGCTGTATGGCAGGGTGAGACACATCAGTAGTAAACAATTTCAGTGTCTTTAGCCACAAACCCAAATTCATGATTCCAGTGCTTCAATTCATTAATGTTTCCTTAATCTGTCACTACAGAGTTTACAAATGTCCAGCATGTTTTTTTCAAGATGAGAGCTATGTTAATATTATGATATGTTTTTTGCAATAAATCTGGGTTTGGAAATATACCTTACTCACTGAAAGATCCAATGGTGGTGGGAGTAGGGAAAGGAGAAATCAGTTATCTGAAATACAGCCATTTTTAAAGGGGATGCTGTGTCCTTGAGGACACTGCTATTGTGATATGCAGATGGTGCAAGAGGTTATTACAGTGCATCTAGTTCCATCTGTGGTCAGCACTGTTTGCCAACATCTCTGAGGTATAAGGGACAAGATAACATAGTAGCCAATTGGGATGGAAAGATAAACAGAAGTGTATGGAGCACAAGAAAAGAGACAAGATGACTGATAAGCTACAGATGTACTTGAGGAGAAACATAACGGAATAAGCCAGAAAACAAGGCAAACTTTCTCATGGGGTAGTCAACTCCTGCTCATCTATAAATGTGCTTGGGAAGAAATATACAGAAAATAAGGCAAACTTTCTCTTAGAGTAGTCAACTGTTCCAGTGTTACTTCCTGTAACCCTTATTACTTCCTAGTCTAAACATAATTATTTTTACTAAAATAATGACAAGACAGCCACTGTACCAAACTTTTTTGTTGTGTCTTTCGGCTTATCCCGGTTAGGGGTCGCCACAGTGGAACTCCGGTCTGCTAATGTTTGGTAGTGGATTTTTACGTGCCGAGTTACCAGCCCTGATGCACAACCTTCAACGAAGGCACGCCCATTCACGCATGCCTCCACACAGAAGACGCTCTAGCTGAGAATCGAACGGGCAACGTCTTGCTGTGAGGCGACAATTAAATATGTTTCATCTGTCATGTATATAACCATTCAAGAAAATCTATGTTAACACAAACCCTGTTACTCTAGCAACTTTCTATTTAAAATCTGCTCCCATTTCTGGGCCTTTATTCCACCATTTTGTCAGGCTTTGTCTAGATTTCTTGCACTAAGAGGTTGAGAGGTATGCAACTTCCTAACACGAGAAATCTGGTCACAGCCTTAAATAATGTTGGGCAATGACCAAAAAATAGGGTTAGATTATAAGTATTAATTTTATAAACTTAGAATATTGTTAGAATAACAGGTTTTGTATTAGCTGGATTTTCTTAAGGATATGAAGTCCGAAACTCAAAAATGTCAGTATTTAGTGACTTAAATCCTCTGTAGTTTGCCAAAAAAAAAAAGATTTTAAGAGGTGTAGACCAAAAATATGGGGCAAAAAATCTGAACATTCTGTGGAAATCTGGACAGCTAAGTGGTATAGGTACCATCTACGTCTCTTCCCCTACACTAAAATACATGCCTAATCCTTCCTACCCCGAAATTGCAATCTAATAAATTAACCCCATCCTCAAGCCAAAGTCACTGCCAAGGTAACACAACAATGTTTCAGTGCCAGATTCACAGGTACACTGTCTAGTATTACAGCTACAAAACATATTCTGTCTCATGCCTGAGAAGAGTGTTTCAACAGAGATTGCCACAGAGATTTCATTTTCCCAGACAAGTAGCGACCTCAGCATTTGCCCCCTGCATGGAGTGTGCAGTTTTCTTGCATTTTTTCTGTCTGCCGACTCATGACTGGCAATGCTATGGATGCTATGGATGATAAAATGTCAACAAGCATGCTGTGAGCAGTAATCGTATTTCCTTCTGAGACTGGAGATAAGGTGTCCAACATCAAAGGGATGTAATAACAGCAAAAGGTGTTAAAACTTAGATTAATGAGCTTATTGAATGAGGAAGGTATTCTGTAAATAAATTAACTGCAACGTTTAAAATGCATAACTCAACTACTATTAACTGCTTTCATTCACCATGTAAGGGTACCGAGGTTAACAAAAATGTATGCTCTGCTTTCTGTGAGACTGGGAATTGTAAGGATATGTCAGATTCTAACAGAATGTCATAGCAAAAAAGCTGTCAAAGGAGTGGGCCTTGTATATATCACACGCTCTAACTAGACAGTCAGTTTGAGAAGACAAATAACAAAAGGTGGGAATTGTGAAAATAAGCAAGATGCATTACTGGCAAAAATGGGAAGTTATTCATCCTAGATAGACAGTTGATGAGACCAGGCCTGAAATAGGCATACCATTTGTTAAGACCTACAAGTGCAAAGGATACCAAATAGAAGTGAGGCTGTACAAAGAAGATAAGCAAACATATAGACTCTACACCAAAACACATATGAAGGCAGAGTAAAAGGAACTTAATATGTACAACCCTAGCAAAAATATGAACAAGTACAACCCTACCAAAAATATGAACAGGTAAAAAAAAAACTTAAGCACAACTCTAGCAATCCTGAAAGAAAGAATAGGGAGATGAGGAAAATGACAACCATTTAAGTACCTCTAGGAAATTAAAGTCCGTAAGGGCAGCATCTTTCAGAGGATGATGCACACAAGAAGGCAGCACAACCTAAAGACAGATGCAGGATGTCAGCATTTTTTCACAGACGGGTTATTAGGAAAGACAATAGCCTCCATCAGGAACCTTCAGAGAAATATAGCGGAAAATATTTTAAATGTATTTTATTATTATTAGGCAAGTGTGAAGAGCAAAAAAAATCCATAAAATCATACTGCTATACCTAAATCATAGTAGTCGAGAGGTATGTTCCTTCCAACCTACAGTGCTGAATGAGATGAATGGGGGGGGGGGGGTGTGGAATTAAAGCTCCTCCTGACCCTAAGGAAATTTTTCAGAATAACAGCACTTTAGCTGTAACAAAAAATGCTTAATCATTTCCATAAGTGGAGCCCTTTATCTGCTGATTATGGTGCAAAACAGTATTTCTTTATATATTTTAAATGTATAAACATAAATGTATATTCATACCGACATACATGCAGATATTTTAATATTAATAGTTATTTATACATTTTTAAAACTTTCTATGCCATTACTTGTCAGCTTCAGAAGAAAGGTTCTTGCTGTCAGAACATTTGAATAGTTTGTTTTTTAGCTCAGTTAATGAGCATCACTCTGCCTCCCCACCCCAACCCAATTTATCACCATAGGTTCAGAATGGCCTTTGATTATTTTCCACTTTATCCTATTCAAGGATTTTGGGAAGACAGACCCTCTCACAGATCAGCAGCAATCATAAGGCAATAAATAATCTTTGATGGGGCACCACTCCATTACATAACACCACTTTTATTTATTCTATGGATTACTAAGCAACTGAATTAATTGAAAGGACCTTTTTTCCATCACAATATGGGCACAAAGCAAAACAAATGCATGCAACGCTAATATATGCAAAGAGGATAATGATAACAGAATAAAGAAGCCTTTGACTATGTCCCAGATGACCTGCGTTTGGTTAGAAGAACTGGTGACGCCAGCCAAGGATGGATGGTTATGTATGGCAGAACTTGGCTCTCAGATGGTGTTCACAGAACCTAACCAGAAAAATTCCATTTGGGTAAGGCCCATGACTGCATCTGTCACACAAAGGACATACAAGGGCATGAGTTTGGCAAGGAAAGAATGCACTGGAGCAGGGAAGTGCAGATGCATGGAAAGGAGCACTCATAATGACCAGAGAAGTAGGCACTGTACTATGGTTTCCAACCACACATACTAAATTACTTGGGGTCACCAAAGATGATGCTCTAAAATTTGATCTACACATCCAAAGTACTATAACAGACATATAAAACTAACTCTCTTCTGCAAAGCTTCTCCCTACCTCAGCTTGCAATCTAGAAAATTACCATTTCCCTCTCATATCTATTGCCAGCTCTCTTATGCCATTCTCCTAACAAATGTCAACTCCTCCCTTTCAACAAAACAACAACAATATTAAAATAAAACAGAAAAAAATTGCAACTCTCCTTCTAAGTAAAACTCATCACTGCCTCGCACTCAACCAAGTATACTGCTCGGAATTCCACAAATATCAAAAGGTCCATCAGCTTACTTAACTTGGCACAAAGTATACTTTATCACCCAAACAAATGTCCATCACTAAAGACAGTAATGCTGTGATACTCCCCATCTAGATCTCGCAGGTCCAAGGACATATACATATTTTGTTCAAGTCCTTAGACCAAACAATAAACATGGTGAAGCAAGTATTCCTCAGATGCATCCAAAGGTTGGAATACTCTCTCACAAGACATATGACAAGTCATAAATCCAAAACACTTCAGAGCAAACCTTCGGATCTTGGATTCCAAACTACGTTCCTGCCACTCATCTCCTGGCTAAACATTGTTACAATTCTGTCCATCTGCCCTTGATGTATTGTGCCCTTTTGGTCTTCTTGCATGATCCAAGCTTCTGGGCTTTCATCTGATCATTGTTATAGTAAAACTGAATACAATGATTTTTCAGGATCCATCTCTTGTGCTAGTCTTTCTTTATATACTACTTTTTGCATCTTGTATGTGACAATTAACATGTGCTGTGCTGCACTGTATTGTATTGTGCACCATTTGATAAGATTGGTTAAATGTGGAACTTTTCTTCCCAGGCGTCAGATGAAAAGGGGTCTGTCGTGGCCCAGTTGGGTCTTCCTATCATACAAATGCTGATAAATAAATAATCATTTAGGGTGATACAGGATGAGGCTTTGATTGTTCTTGGGGGGAATGAAAAATAAATTATTTCTAAAAAATAAAATACAGAATAAAAATAGTAAATTCTGATAAGGTTATCAAATAAATGAGCAAATAACATCTGAAAATGAGTTAAAAACTAACAAAATGCAAACTCATTCAAAATCAGTTGCAGTCTTCAGTTTAAGTTACGTTATGTATGTTATTTAAGTTGTTCCAGAGTTAACATTTCACTTTGTGCATCAGGATCCATTCCAGCCCTTTAACTAACATACAGACTTACTTTAGACAGTAAATAATTCCACAAGGCAGCAAGAAGAATGAAAAGGCCTTTCTGCTAATACTCATCTGTGGCCTACGGATAGACATGGTATAATGCATTAATACAGTTCACTACTAATCAGTTTAACAGAAATATTTTGGTAAATGTTCTAGTCAAAAGCTGTAACATGTATGCAAGCACCTGTTTTACAAAAGCTTAAAAAATGGGCTTTAGCAATAACAAGCTCCCACTGGTATACAAGTTTCCAAAGAGGTACATCAATGTAGAGAGCGAGCCCACTGAAGAAATAGAGCACTCATTCATTGCACTAATCTCTGCGCTACAGGAAAAAAAAAACTTTATAACATTGCTATTTTTCCAAACCTACAGGAGTCATTAGGAAAAACAATTCTATACTTAAGTAAAACATTTGACAGTGTTGTCTGTTTCATTTTTAAATACCTATATAATAATGATATGAACATGTTATGTTTATTAATGAGTCTTAGGAAGTCTTTAAAATTAAAAGACAAAAGCACAGATGTCTTACCTTTATTAAATAGTAATTTCTTATGTATTATCTGGCATTACTGAGTTTTTTCAGTGCTATAGTCAAAGTAGTTTCCCTTCATGGTCTGTAATTAGCACTGATAGGAAGCTGGAGGAATTCTGCCCCCAAGTGGTTGCTATGTTGACAGCTTCTGCGTGTGGGTACACAGGAGTGGATTCAGTATTCAGTACTACCTATTCCTTCTGATCAATAGCTGCACTTGCAACAGAGAAGATTTTCTGTCCATCTTGACAGTATTTTTTTTAATTCTTGCACTTTGGGGTATGTGTATCTACCATCAGTGTACATCATGATGTCACATGTCAAACATGCAGAGCATGGTCAGCTTTTTTTGGTACTACTCAGATCAACCTTCTGCCACTCAGCAAGCAAAACGTAATATGTACTCATCAGAAAAGAAAAAAAAAAACATTCAAAGCCTCAAGACAATTTCTCTAGACAAAGGGGGGAAGATAAGTACCCACTGCAGAAGACCTGCTCACAAAGCAACTGATACACCAGTGACACAGTTGGTATACCTGACTTTAAATACCTTCTGCAATAAGTAACTGATGGAAAGAATTTCAAACAAAATATAAACCTCCTGGGAAGCTTGAGCCAAAAGGCAAAAACTCAAGACGATTGAACCCTGGGATACCTGCATGCCAAAGAAGGCCTAATCCCTGAAATTATATATGGCTAAAGCAATAACCTTTGGTGAAGGTGTAAACTGATATCCAACAGGCTGCAGCACACATGTCTGTGATGGAGATTTGTCTTTGCTGAACAGGAAAGTCCAACTGGGCAGAGCCCATTTTCAGCGGATGCCCCAGGGGGAAAAGTTCCATCAGAGTGACAGCACACATTAATAAAATCACATCTCTAGTGAAGTAGCTTTTCACTGAAACATTTTTCTCAATGAATGGTTCACTACCTGAAGGCAAAACATAGCAGAATTAGCAAACAACTTAAAACCTTTCCCTGCCTGGATCAAAGCCGAAGAACACTTGTTCAGTCTTCCTAAATTCATACATCTTCTTCCAGTAAAACCTGAGCTGACAGTTCATGCCCACGTTTTAAACAGTTCATTCTTTCCTGGTTACAAAGCTGAAAAAAATAAGAAGGTGAGAAAAAGTAATTTAAAGGACAATTCTGACACTATTTTCATGAGACAAACAGTTCTTAGGGATAACCTAGTCATTGTGAAAGACCAAATATAGTTACTACAAATCAGATCTTAAAGCTTTGAAATCTTCCTAGCAGCCACCAAGAAAATCATTTTCTAAGAGGTAAATTCAAAGCTGCCAACCTAATCAATCAGTGTGAGCACAGAAGGAAATGTTTAGGCAGACAATACAAGAATACAGTTCACCTTCATTAAGTGACAATGGGCAAAAGTGTGCGCCTTGATTGTGAAATAACTGAGAAATAAACTGTGCAGGTATCTAGTGACAGTTCAGGATAACCTGCAGTCTTCCTGAGGCAGTATGAATAGCGAACTGCATAACTAGAGAATATAATTCAATAAATAGAATGTACCTGATAAACAAAAAACCTTGTAGCAACCACAAACACCTCTGAGATTCCTACTAGGATGACCAAAGGGAGTACAAGATGTAAATGAGGATCTAAGCCCTGCTAAAGTCAAAAACACAGCCTCCATGGGTCAGATTACATTCCAGGAAGATTCTGTTTTAAGCTATTTCAGAAGCAATCAGGGCCACTAGAAACCCTCTTTAACCACAGCCTCTGGACTGGCTTTGTCCTAGAGGAATGGAGGACTACAACAGTCATCCCTCTACAAAAAGGAGAGCCCATCAACTGACTCAGGAAACTACAGACCCATAAGCTTGACTAGTCTTATCTGCAAGGCCATGGAGAGAATTATCATGGACCTGATCAATAACATAGTAACACTCCAAAAACTGGATCAGACCCAATATGGCTTTGTCAAAGAGAGGTTTTGCCTGCTCAGTCTGGTGCAATTCTTTGAGAAAGTCACCAGGGCCATGGATGAGGGTGAAACTGTACACAACACTGATCTAAACCTGGCCAAAGGTTTCAATACAATCCCCCTCTCATAGATAAACTGAGTTAGGAATAGAACCCTACATCATCAGGTGGATAGCCAACTGGCTCACTGACAGGACACTTTGTCCAGATAAGTGAATCCACTTCTAATAAGAAACCTGTTACTAGCTATGTCATACAGGGCTCAGTGGTGGGACCCCTTCTGTTTGGTATATACTTCTCTGAAGTGAGTACCAATGTTGGGAGCCTCTGGCTCATCAAGTCTGCTAACAACTGTAAGCTGGGAGTAATCACTGAATCCTCAAATGATGCTGACATCTTGCAAACAGACCTAAAATGGCAAATTGGTGCCAAAACCATGGTCTGAGACTAAATATGAAAAAAAAAATGAGTAATCATACCCTGCAAATTATAATAGTGACAGCACACCACTAAAAGTAGACCCAGTGGTGAGGGCCCAAGAACACAGATAGATAGTAACCTAAACTTTCACCACCAGGTAGCTGCAGTAGTGAGGAAATCCTTCTGTGTGACTCAACTTATAAATAAAGGCATGTCATTAAGATCAAAGGAAGTCGTAGTGCCATTGTACTCAGCCCTCATCAGGCCCATAACTGAGTACAATGCTCCCTTCTGCATGTACATAACCAGGCACTTAAACCAATTGGAGTGGCCCCAGAGGTTACTCACTAAACCAAATACAAAGCGTAAGACAAGTCTTATGCAAACTGACTAAAAGCCCTACTATCGCTTTACTCAGTCTTATATTGTTTATTGACAGGAGGCTTGTGCCTGACCTGCAAGGCATTCTCTGATCCAGCTCTGATGAAAAAATGTTACAGATTTGCAAGAACAATTATACAAGGGTTACGCATTCCATGGACCTGAACCTTATTTATGACTAACAGAACTTGCTGGAAAGATAGATTCATATTCCCCAAAGGCACCTCTCATCTATGGAATAAACTTCCTATCTTCATAAAACAAAGCCTGTCCCTCACTCTCTTCAAACAGAATTTGAATAAATGGATGGGGAACTGCAAATTCACTACTGGGGTACTGCCCATGTCAGTTATGGACAAAGGCAGTCTGTAAAATGACTCGGGGCTCCAACACTCAGAAACTCACTATCCTGATACTATTCCATCCCATAGCTGGGGAATTAAGATACAATATTGTCATATCCAAAGAATTATTGGCTAGGCTTGTAAAGGTTCTTGTGCCACTAGGATAGTAATCACCCATGAACCTAAAATGCACAGGATGGGTTTCTCCAAATATTTTGCTAATTAGATGCAAGAGATTTACAAGGAATCCACAATGATAAAAGTACATGGGATATCGTAAACATAATTTGAGGTGGAATGGGGGAAGACAGAGATGCCCTGTATCAGCGCTGCTTTTGCCCTGCATTTAGTGCCACTGTTGCAAAAATACATCAGTCAGAGGCTAAATGATGGAAATGCAAAGAAATGGAGGGAAAACTGACTTTGTTGACTGATGACATAATACTTTATGTTGCATACCCAGATAATGTGAGAATATAATCAGGGTATACAGTAAGTGAACATAAAACAAAAGTTACAGACGTAAACTATGGACCTTCTTGGAATTTAGTTCAGGTTACCCACCACTTATGGGGCCATAACAAAATAAAATATCTAACAGTATGGACAGCTAAAGAGCCAAAAGAGTCTCCAGAGTTAATATGGAAGGAACTAGATCTGAAAATACCAAATACGATTAAGAAATTGAAACCCACAGTAAGTGATATAGATCACAGAATCAAGCAGTGAAAATGTTTGCAGTACTGTTACTATTTGTAGCCCAGGCATTCATATACGATTCCAGGACAGAGAATAGGAAAAGAAATAATGTTGTTTGTATGGGATGGGAAAAGAGTGAGGTGGCAGGAGATGATCCCAACAATGGAGCAGAGAAGTCTGGCGGTGCCGCGCTTGGAAAAGTACCATGAGGCAGCACAACTGGGAAAAATATGTAAACTGCAAAACTCCAACTTTAGTTCAAAGTGAAACAGAATAATGTGAACAAATGGTACAAAGGCTAAGTATTTGGGCACAAGAAGTGTTAAAGGGGATCACACAGACACAGTAAGAGGAGGTTTTCTAGAGGCTGACAAGTGTATTAAGGGGAAAGAGGTACAGAAACTGGAAAATGGAGGTTTGGCCAGATGGACTGGTTAAGCAACAAAGAGGGGGTGAATACTGAGGTGGCATTGAGATGGTACCACAGAGAGATAGAGAGAGAGAGGAAATGTTATTACTGGGAGCATGCCAGGGAAGAAAAGCAGAGACTGGAATGACCAGCATTATGTGCTAGATTTCAGATACAGACCAAGGAACTAATTTTATATAGAGGGATTTCTGAAAGGAAATATGACATGGAGACAAACAATAACCTTAAAAGGACAGAATTACTGAAAACTCTGACAGAACCGAGGGTGACGGAGGCAAAAAAAAACTTGTAAACAAAATATACACAGTGAAGATAGGGGATAAATGGAGTTCAGGGGAGAGACATGGCCAGAATTGTCAGGAGGGATTAAATAATGTGGATACAAAGGAAAATTGAAGGAACATCTGTATGGCCCCAAGAAGGGCAGCTTGTTTAAGGAGGTTTAGAATATTTGTGTGGAAATGCCTGCACAAATATTTTTATACACCTGATTGATTCTATATAGGATGTTTCCTGGAATGAATGAAGGGTATTGGAGATATGAAAAAAAAAGGTTAGAGCACTGCCATACATTATTAAAATGTGTAAAGCTAGAAAGGTAAAAGAGAGATCAAACAATCCATGGAATTGACATTGGGGAAGCAGATTTTTGCCTGAATTAAGTAGCCCTACCAAAGGTAGAGGGTTTTGTGAGAGCTCTAAATCATATTAGTATTAACAATAAGGTAATACATATAATTGGAAGACAAACTAGGAACCACAAACTGGAGAGATAAAGC